>NC_053431.1:49692652-49820873 GCF_007990345.1 Gossypium hirsutum | reverse complement strand
TACTATAAGGTCAGGTTTCCAGCCTATATACTTTGAATCTTTAAAATATTTAAAACGTACCTTAATAAAACGTACCTGGTCTACTCCACTCTCACCAGCAAACAAAGGCTGGAGTCCAAAAAGTAATATTTGTTAAGTAATTTAAAGTGAAAATGCATAGAAATAAGGAAAAAATTTAGCAACTAAACGGCCTGTACGTACCTAGAACAAATGTCAATGGCTGTGGTGTATTTAGTTGCACCAAATATTATTTCAGGTGCTCGATAGTACCTAGAACAGATGTAAGATTATAAGAGTAGCACCAAATATATTTCAGTTTAAGAAAATATAAAAACTTTATCTATATCAGTACCAAATTTTAATTCGAAGATTAAATGGCAGCTTCAGTTGATCCCATACTTGCAGGAGGAGTAGGAAGCAGTAAATGAAGTTGTACACCTCAGCAAAATCTGGCAAAACTGCACATCTTTTCAAACCATTTCTGCAAAAAAATACAAAAAACTTTTATGAGCATACAAATGACTTCCATCTCTGCAAAAAAATTGTAAATACAAGGCACATAACACAATTAGCAAATCCAGTCAGCTGTTTCTTCAAACCTTGACTTTCCTAAAGTGCCCAAATCGAACACATTATCCTACATCTGAAAACAGGTTTCAGAATAAGTACAAGCAAATACTAGCATGCTCATTCCCACTCAGACATGAATCAGAGCATCATAGGAAATAATATCAATATTCTAAAGACAGAAAGCAAAAGAAAAAACTCCAATACTAACAATTTCGTTTAAGGACAACAGCCACCTCTTGTTCTCTTGACTCTCATCAAGAATTTTCAGCATGGCAGGCAATTCTCTTCTTTTTGGTTCATTACCAACATTTCAGTAACATTTTTTATAAAATTTCACAACCATCTTTTTTATTAAGTTCTAGGTTTGGTGAACAAAAACTTTATAATGAAAAAAATATCTTAGAACTTTTGACTTTGTCTCACAGAGCACTTCCTTTTTGGTAGTATGGAGGGTATGAAACTAAAAAGAATCCAACAGGAAACAAGTGAGGATAAAATGATTCACACAGAACTAGACATGAATAGGTTAACAACCCAATGTGTAGGTTGCGAAAAGACCATGAAAAATTACTCTCGCAAGCAAGCAAAGTGTCTTTTTCTTGCATGCTAAAATTCTTTTATTTGATTCAAAATGCATGAAAAGGAAAAATCAATATTAGGCTAGACTCTAGAGACAGCCGAGGAGAAAATTAGAAAGAATCTTCACATAATTTCAAGAATGGTGAAATAGAACATAATGTCAATAAAACTGTAAATTCATCTAAACCTGGTTTTACTGCAGAGATTGAAAAACCAAACAACAGCCCAGTAAGCTCAAAACTCAAAAGGTCCATTTCCAGGATGCAGAACAGTAAATGTAGTTTTTAACATTCAGTACTAGGCAAATAAATGCAGAACTACCCCAGGACAATTCCAATTCAAACAATAAAAAATAATAAACAAATGGATAAGAAAGCAGTCAAAGCACAGCCAATTTATTCACATAACTGAAAGAAAATGAATAGAGGAATTCAACAATATAAAACGTGAGCAACAAGACAGCAATAAACTCTTAAATCAATCTAAGTCCACACTAAACACATAAGTTGGATAGAAACATGAAAACAGACCAAAAGAACATCTAAATAACCAAAATATAACAATTTTATTATATAAAACGTGAGCAACAAGACAGCATTAAACTCTTAAATCAATCTAAGTCCACACTAAACACATAAGTTGGATAGAAACATGAAAACAGACCAAAAGAACATCTAAATAACCAAAATGGAATCACCATTATTATGTAAACATGAAAATGCACAGATTGAAACAAGCCAACTTTGCATGTGCAGAATCATACTCCACAAAACTCATAAACATTAACTTCTCCTAACCAGAATACCAACTTTATGTTTACAGAGGCCTTGATGGAAACTAACATAACTGTTGATATATAACTTATCTAATAAGAATCACAGAATATGCAGAATGTACCTGAGTATTTAGTATCAAGAGAACCATGTATTCAAAGGAAAAGAGCCAGAAATTGATCAATGTATGCAAAACTTGGTCTATATTTCAAAACTGGAATAAAGCTTTCATCTAGTACCAAATACATACATATATAAAGACACAAACACACAGGCATACATCTTCCATTACCTAAATCTGTTTCTTGAAAATAAAAGATAAGTAAGCTTCTATAGGAAACTTAACGAAGGAAGCCAAATCGAGACAAAACACAAAAAAGTGTGGATGAAATAAGCTTAAAAATTTAGGAATGTAATTAAAATGTTAATTAAATGTTAGGAAAAACATTAAAAATTTAAGAATGTAATTAAATGTTAATTAAACATTGAAAACATAAAAGGAAAAACATGTTGAAAGAAACATAAATGTTAGGAAAAACATGTTACCTTGATTGAAATGGAAATGTTTTCTTGAGGGTTTATTTAGAGATGCTTGGGATTGATCTCTAATAATGTCGAGAGACTTCCCTACTCATTGCATTTGAAGAACAAAAGTCTGTTTCTGGTCGACAAAACAATCATATGAGTTCTAAAAATAAACAACATTTAATGATTGGTATAATATTAATTATATTGCATAATAACAGGTGGGAATAAACAAATAAAATGATTAAAAAAACAGCCAGCAATTTGGTATAACATTAACAGGAGAAAAAGGACCAAGCTCAATACCATTAAAAGATAGTAAGTTACATTGTATACATATTAAAAGACAGTAAGCTGTTGTTGCTCCAGTAAATTTGAAAGCTGTCCATATATTTGGGATCATAGTAGATCCAATATATATAAGCACTAACAATATTACTATTAATGCCAAAGACCTTTTTTTACTCTCCGTGAGAGGAGCTGATCCCTCAAACACCAAGTTATCCACGGTTTGTCGTAGAGAAAAGTGAATAACAGGGAAAACCAGAACCAAATGAAGAGCAAATATAATTCAAAGCAGTGCTAAAACAAATTACCAGATTCCTATCAAAATTGGTCAAAACATCACCTTTGAGCTCGTTGTATATAGGTTAAACATTAAAATGGCAAACATATGCATTAGTCATAATAGGGATAACTACTAGTAAATCCAAAATTTCCATTTTCGATCCAAAATCTGGGCTCCTCCTTGGAGCCTCTATCTTCCCTTCAATAAGCTTAATGAATGCAACAACAAAGCAAACCACAATGAAAACAACAGCGAGAGCTACCGAAGCAGCCGAAGTCATGCTCAATGAATCAATCCTATCTAACACGCAAAGTGGAGCAAGAAAAACAACCATAACAACCAAAACCAATAACTTCCTATGATCCCTAAAACTAGTCCTAACCACTGATCGAAACCCCAATATGACGAACCGAACAAGACATAACATCACCCAGACATTACGAACCGAACCAGTCCTAACCACTGATCGAGAATCCCTAAAACAAGCCCCAGAACCTTCATAGTAGCAGGTAAAGCCATGATTCCAGCACCAATAATTGTGGTGGTTCAGTTAAAAACAGCACCAGAAATACCAGACCCGGTATTGGGTTTACTTAAAACAAGGGTATAATCATCGAGATCAACATCAACATCAGTATCAACATCATCATCATCATTAAGATCATCAAAATCATCAATAACCTTGGGATGATTTACCCGGTTCCCATCATCAGAGAGGAGCGATTTTTGTTGGGATCTAAAGTCGTGGTGTTCATTATGCATTTGTAATTCTACAAATGAGCCTTTGGGTATAGCTGAATAATTACTATCCATTCTAGATCAAAGAAATGCTTAAGAAGCTTGAAACTTTGTAAAGATTTCTCAGAAAAAAATCGAATGTAACGATTAAAAAACTTACAAAGAATTGGGAGGAATTGAATTGAATGGAATGGATTTTGAAAGGGTCAAGAAAAAGCAACAGATCCGTGGTGGGTCAACGTTTTTGGATGCTTTATTGGAAGGAAAGAGATAAAGAGCAATGTTTGGAAATAAAGGAAAAGTTTTCCAGTGCTGCCATTGGAGGATATAATTAAAAGCCAAAGCAACATGGCCAGAGCATAATCACTCCCAGACTACTATAGCAACTGAACAAATCAGAGCAGAGGTAATGTGCTAAAAACGAGTTGCAAGTTCTCCATGAATAACATTTAATTACACGAATGACAGAAAAGTCTACAAGAGAAGAAGACATAAGAAAATTCCAGCATACACTACATATCAAGAAAGGAAGTGGTTGTTCAAAATAGCAAGTTCAGTCAATTAAGCTTAATTCCAAAAAAAAAATAAAAGCCAAGTAATACAGTAACTACACATTAATCTAAAGGGGACTAAAAAACTAACCATTTCAAACCCATGAAGCATCTGACCGTCGACGAGAGGAAAGGGAAAATAGTAAGGGATTTCGGGAATGGGGGAACAGATTAAGGGAAAAAAAGGGGACTTGGGGAAAATGTTAGGGATTTCGGGTTTGGGGAATTAGGGGATGATTTAGGGAAAAAGAAAGAGGTGTTTGTTTTAGGGATTTAGGGAAGGAAGACGAGCTGGGGGAAAATGACTTAGCAAAAAAATGAAACCGATTTCGGGTAAAGGGCATAAACCTCAGGAGAGAAAAAATGACGCCGTTTCAAATAAGAAAAAATTGTGGCGTTTTCAGCAACGCGCCGCTAATAAGACCTTTTGCGGCATTTTCAGCAAAGCGCCAGTAACACCTATTTTATCTACACTATAAAACGACGCCGTTCTAATACGCGTTGTGGCGTTTATTATAGAAACGCCGCTAAAGCCACTACTATTCAGAGGAAACGACGCCGTTTTACTCTAATGTATAATGAAATTTTGTGGCGTTTTCTAAGAAAACGCCGCTATTTTCTATCCTTTGCGGCATTTTATGTATAAACGCCGCTAATACCTGAATATTTTATAGAAATTGATCAAAATTTAAAACTATATATTTAGAATTTCTTTTAAATTATATATAAACCCTAAAACCCTAACTATAGTTGAAACTTTAATTTTGATTTAATACACATTTTAAAATACATATTATGTATGCATATAAATTAATTAAATAAAAACATGATGCTGTTTAATAACGTGTAAATATTTTACAAGATCACGATCAAATTACAGTTCATGTACACAATTGCACACTAAACCACTTTTCATATATATATTTATATATATTTTAAAATAATATTTTATATATATTTATCTTATATACATTTATCTTCTAAATTAAAATCCAAAATTATACTCTAAATTTAAAACCCTAAACCTTAGACCACAAACACAAAACCCCTCACCCCAAACTTTAAACCCCAAAACCATTCGGTAACCCCTAAACCAACCATAACTCCTAGACCATAAAGCCCAAACTATAAAGTACTCTAAAAAACTGTTAACCCTAAACCATAATAAACATATTTTTGGGAATTCGTGTGGCCAATGTTAGTGTAGTACAAATTAAAACACACATATATATATGTTTATATTCTTATATTAAATAATATTATGAGTACGTATATACAAAATAACATGAATCTTAGTAAAATCCAAATGTTCTTCAGTTAATTTTTAGCTAATAGTATCATTTCCTTAAACCCTTAACCTAAACTTAATTTTTAACATATTTTATTTCAGACATTCTATTTAATCTAAATATATTTAAACAAAAAAAATAGATAATTAAAAATACACAATAGCATTATTATTTATACAAAGTTACATAACTTTAATAAAACAATTAATTCTCTATTGGAACACTCTAGTTATAATGTCCACTCTGTAAGATATTTCTATGTTATATAAGCTTGGAATTTATACATAGTTCAACAAATGCTAATTCCACATTCAAAATCACCCTTTCTTAATAGCATCCCAAGTAAGAATCTGGAAAGGAAATTATCTCTTAAGAAGTTAATAATTGTCCCATTCTAAACTTTAACCCTAACCTTTAAACCCTAAATCATAATCCATAAACCCCGAATTCATCATAAACCTTCAAATACTAGTTAACTCCTAAACCTTAAACCATAGTTAACGATCATAATTAAACCTGCTTAAAACATATATCTTAAACCATAAACCTTAAACTATAATGATAATTAATTCAATATTTTAAATTCAATTAATACTATCTCTTTTATGATTATATAAGAAAATATTTAATATATTGTATAATCATAAATTTTAATAATTATTGTTTTAGAGGTTAGGGATTAGTGTTTATGATTCTTTTTAAGGTTTAGGGGTTATGGGATTTTTAGCGGCGTTTTACCAAAAGCGCCGCTAATGCTCTGGTTTTTAGCGGCGTTTTACCAAAAGCGGCGCTAATGCCCTGTTTTTAGCGGCGTTTTACCGAAAGCGCCGCTAATGCCCTGTTTTAACGGTGTTTTATAGAAAGCGCCGCTAATGCTCTGTTTTTAGCGGCGTTTTACCGAAAGTGCTCCTAATGCTCTGTTTTTAGCGGCGTTTTAGTGAAAAACGCTGCCGTTGTTCTATTTTTACTGACGTTTTTTTTAGAACGCCGCTATTGCTCTGAATTTTAAAATTTTGGCTGCGTTTTTAGTAAAACGCCACTAAAAACGTCGCTAAAGCCCTATTTTCCTGTAGTGGTGTGCGAGTGCTCACAAGACGTTTAGAAATCGTTAGATCTAAAATCACAAAGTGGTAAGTTAGTCGTTTGTGAAATTTCATGCACTTTGGTAATTGGGCCTCGATAGACTAAAACTGGGCCCAATGGGTTACGGGCCCATATGAGAAAAAAAGATAATAAAAAATAGGCAATAAGTATGTTCTATTAGACTGTGGAATCAAAACTGCTTAAACCAGTAAACTGGTCATAAAACTTGAATTAAATGGGCTTAAATTGCCAGTGGACAATGTAGGGCCCATTAGGGGTTTTAGGGCCCAATGGCTAAAATTGTGAAATTGAGATAAATAAATTATTGCAATGAAAAATGGGCTAGTAAGGACCGTAACATTCATGAGAACCCTTAAAACTGATAAAATTACTGAAATACCTTTATAGGTGGAAAATTTACAGATTTACCCCTAGGAGTAAAATTACTGATATACCTCAAGGATTAAGGTTGACCTGAATGCATGTTTGACTGTTACTATTTACTGCATGCCATGTTATTATTATCTGATGCATGGGACTGGGTTATTAATGGAAGAAGTACTGAAAGTGGCTTGTCCATGTACTAGAGGCTTTGCCTCAACTTACTGATATCTGAGCAGCAGTGCTGCAACTGTGGAGTGTAGGGCTGGGTAGGTTGAGCTATTCCCCACATGGAGTGTAGGGCTGGTACGGGTGGAGTGTAGCAGTTGGTTATAGGCTGGGTTGGGCTTGCATACACGAGTATGTCTGTTCTGTTCTAGAGTGGGCCACGGGCCATACTGTTATCTGAAAAGGGGCTATGGCTCAGGTTACTGTATTCTGAAAAGGGTTTCGACCCAGTACCCACTGTTATCTGAATAGGGCTTCGGCCCAATGGGCTTGAGCTGACTTGGGCTTTGGATGGGTTTTCCATACACACTGAGTTTTCCAAACTCACCCCCTTTCTCTTCCATCCTTGGAAGTGAGCCTTAGTTGGTGGACTTGGAGTTGGACGGGATTCAGAGTGGCCACGAAGATTAAATTTCTGGTTTTTTTTAAATAAGTTTCAATTAGCTTCCTTTTAAATTTCGCATTTATTTTTGATTATTTCTATTTTGGTTAAAGTTGTAATAAGGCCGCTCTATTATTTTTAGTTTGGGTTTTTAAATTGGTTAGCTCTAGGGCACGTTTTATAAAAGTTACTTATTTTCAAAATATCACGATAACCGAGCAAAGCTTCCGCAACGTAAATATTTTCAAAGGAAATAAATATTTTAAATAGACTTAAACTTAATTTGTTTTTTGTAGACAAGTAATAATCTTAAAGTGTGGCAATGGATGTGTGCATGTCTAGGATTGGATCATGGAAGAGCTAGGTACTTAAGCAGTCTAATTGACTCACCTCCTCTTTTCTTAAATCCTACCTGGTGTGTAGCTTCCATTCACTTTAATTGAAAACAAAAATGTTCTTTAAACACTAAGAAAGATTTTAGATAAAACATGACTTCTCTAATAACGCTTCAATGTGACACGCCAGATTTTGTCGTAACGTCTAGGTTGGGTTTGGGGTGTTACATTTAGTGGTATCAGAGCCCGGTTACAACAACTCGGCTGTAGATCAGGGTCTGAAAATTTTTTCAAAAAACTTTGCTAAACTTAGGCCCAAGAAGGGTATTTTGGAAACAGTTTTGGAAAATTCTTTTCAAAGATTTTTTACAAGGTATACATGTTTTAAGGTTCAATCTTAAAATAGTTTAAGTTTTTCTGGGTTTTTGGAATTTGATAACCAAAGAAGTGGCACATTGAATCCCTAGCACCAAGTCTGTAAGTATTTTTATTTTGTACTGTACTGAAATATTGTTATACTACTATAAATAGTACTGAGACCCTACTATGATTCTTTAGTTAGGGTCATACTGAAACTGTAGAAACTGAGACAGTAGGGAAAACTGAAAACTTTAGAGGACTAAGACTGTAGCTAGGATACGATACTGCGAAAATAAGAACTTTGAAATACTCTTTATGCATAGGACATCTGTATAAATACTAAAATTTTTGAATCATGTGACACCCCAAACCCGGCCCAGACATTATGGCCGAATCTGATGTGCCACACTGAAGTTAAAAACCCATGTTTCGTTTTAGTGCTTTAAAAATTGACTTTTGTTAAGCTAACAATGTGAATGGGAGCTGGGCATCAGGTAGGAATCCGTAACAGAAGAGGTGAGCTATGAAGGTTGCTTAAGTACCAAGCTCTTCTAATGGATCCAATCCTAGACATGCCCACAACCATTGCCACACTTGGTTAAATCGAGTTGTAATTTATTTAAGTTGAAATCTTTGATAAATCGGATAATCGTGGCGTGGTGTTATTTTGAAAACAATTATCATTTTGAAAACACATGCTAAGTCTAGCATATTTATTAACAACTGATTAAAGTTATTAAAAAAAATAATCCCAGAAAAATAATTAAAATGGCCTTATTACAACCCAAAACCAAACAATAATATTAATAAGATAAAACTTATAAAAAATAAATCGGCTACTTATTGCAATTAAAAGAAACAGAAATAGTTGTGGCCATCTCCAAGTCCCTCGCAGCTCCAAACTATCTAAGCTTAGGGATTACCTGCATAGTTAGAAACGGGGTGAGTTTATGAAAACTCAGTGTGTAATCCCAATAACAAACAAACAGTGAAAACATAGTATCAGTACAATCTGGGCCAAAGCCCTATTTAGTCTTGACATATACTGGGCCGAAGCCTTTCGTTTAACGGTTACTGGGCCGAAGCCTTTACTGCAAACGGTATGGCCCTTAGGCCCATTTTAATATCACATGTAATGTCAATGGATGTATGCAAGCCCATTTCAATATCACATGAAATACAAATGAATGTATGCAAGCCCATTTGGGGAGACTACTCAACCCACCATCCGCTACTCTCCACCCGTACCAACCAACACACCATGTGGGGAATAACTCAACCCACCCAACCAATACACCACTGGCAGCATAGCTGCTTTATCATATATCTGGAGGCCTAGCCTCTTTAATAACTGGGGCAAAGCCCTTTGCGGTAAACTGGGGCAAAACCCTTTTCAATAAATTAGGGCATAAGCCATTTTCGGTAAACTAGGGCATAAGCCCTTTTCAATAAACTGGGGCATAAGCCTTTTTGCACTTCTTCCATCCATATAAAAACCCAACCCAATGCAACATGTCATGTATGCAGAATGTCATGCCCATATTTGAATTAAACAATCACAGTCAAGTCATTCATATCACCAACATATATTCACAATCAAATCCGTCAACCACACAGTCCAAGTCAGTCACTTGCCCACAAGGGCACAACAGTCATTTTTCACATTATAAGGGTATTGTCGTAATTTTACCAAATATCAGGGTTTTCCATGTTCATTACAATTATCAATATTTTCGAGTGTTTAAACAATGATCTTTAACCCACTTTATCAAATTCGGGCTTTTGGGTCCAAAACCCTTAATGGGCCCTACGAATGCTGATTTAGCCTACTTAACCCAAATTTTACAACAATACTAACTGTGTTAACGTGCAACTTTTCCAAATTCCATTTTCTATCAATTCTACCCAAATGGGTCCGAAAGCCCATTGGGCCCAATTTCAGCCCATTGAGGCCCAACTTACCATTGTGCACAAAATTGAGTTCTTACCTGTTCCATCGATCCAAACACCGATCTTATCGTATTTATCGCATCTATACCCAAACGTAACATTACAAGTTCCCGAAATACCGGTATTTTAGCATTTCGGCTTCTCAGCAAATATTAATCTAAGCTATTACGAGGGTTAGTACACACCTGTTACGGGTTGAAGTTGAAACGTTTCCAAAATCAATCGCCTACGATAACCACCACCTGTCACTCAAACTTAACTAATCCAATATCAATATATGTAAATCCTAAGCACATTAGTCATACGGAACATAAGGGCATATTCGTCATTTTACTATACAGGGGTATTACGGTCACTTTACCCTACAGGGGCTTTACGGTCACTTTACCCTACAGGGGCTTTACAGTCTTTTTACCTAATAGGGGTATTTTAGTCATTTCATCCTACAAGGGTGTTTTGGTAAATCTATAAACCAAGGGTATTTCAGTAATTTTGTAAACCAATGGTATTTCCATAATTTTTAGAAAGTCAAGGGTATTTCTATAACTTTGTAAATCAGGGGTATTTTGGTAATTTTACAAATTGAGGGTATTTCGGCAATTTCACAAACCAGTGGTATTTTCGTAATTTTACAAACTAGGGGTATTTTGGTAATTTTACAAATTGAGGGTATTTCGATAATTTTACAAACCAAGGGTATTTTAGCAATTTTACAGACTAGGGTATTTTGGTAATTTTACTGATCGAGGGTATTTTGGTAATTTTGTAAACCGATGGTATTTTAGTAATTTTGTAAATCAAGGGTAAAACAGTAATTCTATAAATCGAGGGTAAAATGGTAATTCTATAAATTGAGGGTAAAAAGGTAATTCTATAAATCGAGGGTACTTTGGTAATTTTACAATTTGAGGGAATTTCAGTAATTTGGTAAACTAAAGTATTCTAAATAGGGATAACAATACGAATGGGCCTAAAGCCTATTCTCGGCCCAAATGGGCCCACACGCTTGTGTGACCCTTTTAGCCCAGATCTAGCCACAGATATGAGATTCACCTAGCCTAGTCTAATATTTACTACACAATCAAACAACTTATCCAATTGGGCCCGTAGGCCCATTAGGCCCACATGACCCTTTTCGGCCCATCGCGGCCCAAAGTAGCCATCCTACAGCTAGAGTAGCGAGAAATACACACCTGATAGGAGACTGGAATTAATCCACGCTCCGAGCACTCTTAGCCGATGCCCAACCCAAACGAGCACGCCATACAGCGAAAGGGATCAGCCAATAAAGGTACTTTTACTCTCCTCATGGTTCCCTCTATTTAAAGCCAGCTTTGCATCCACTCTTATGTTAGCTTCCCGATGTGGGATCCCTCCAACATCAGAGTTTAAATTCAACACCAACTCTTGCCGCCCCCTGTTAGCAAAATAAATGCTCCTTGCTTGCCATGGGATTCAAACCCATGCCTCCCCTCAGATGCTCCACACGCTTCTTGCCACTAAGCCACAAGGCTTTTTGTGTCATATTTTATCCCCAATTAATTATAAGGTCCAAAGGCCAAAGTCCAGGTTCCCTAAAAAAACCAAAATAAATTGCAAGAGCCAAGGCTTGAACCCAGGCTCCTATACAACCTTAATGACGCCACAACCACTAGACTACATGCTTCCTTGTGTCATTTATTTACCACAATAATTTAAAAGGCCCTCATCCAAGCATCCAGGTTTTTTTTTCACTTAATACCAAAATTTTTGCTAAAGCCCAAGTTTGAACCCAAGATTTCTCCAACAGTTCTTAGAGCCATTAACCACCAAAGCAAACATTTAATTGTTTCATTTCATTGCACAATTAAATACCTATATACAACCTCCTTACGGACCCCCACTCAAGGCCCAAACTTCTAGACTCAAATTTGGGGTGTTACAAATCAAGATCTTGGTAGTTATTGTTATGCATGTTGATAATGTAGAGTGTTGATATGGATTCTGAGGGTAAGCAAAGTCTGCCAACTTCGGGTAGTGGTAACTCGGAGCTTGGGACTGAGGCATTGGCCGAGTTAGTAAGGAAAGTGGTAGAAGAAGTATTGGAGACTAAGGTTAAGGAAATTAGGGAAACGCTTCAAGCAGGGTGCTTGGAGTGTAAGAAGAGGAAGGATTCTAGTTCTCAGAAGATAGAGCCTCGTTCTGTGAAACATGTTAATACACGACCAAACTTTTCGACCTACAAGAACTGTAACAGGCGTCATCCAGGTGAATGCCATAGGAAGACAAGAGCATGCTTTAGATGTGGTTCCAAGGAGAATCGAGCTCAGGATTGCCAAGCTTATTTTATTTAAGTGTGTGTTACGAGTTGTATGCGTACTTGATAGATGTTTCTTTACTTTGGTAATTAGATGTTCTGGGCCGTACTAAGAATTATTTTTAATTAGAGTGCGCAGTAGAAGCATAGTGGTTTGACTTGAGTAATACAGTTAGTTGATAGTCTGAAAATTTTGAAGACGAAATTTCTTTAAGGGGAGTAGAGTTGTAACGCCCCAATTTTTGGGCCTAGAATTATTGGGCCTTGAGTCTGGGTTCGGGTGGAAAACGACCCAAATAATTTGGATGTTATTCTTATTATTTCGTATGTTTAGTTTAGTAATTAAATAAATTACGAAGGGTTTATGGTGTGGGGGCAAAAAAAGGCCCAAGGGTAAATTTAATTCGAGGCAATTCCTGAATTTTAATTCTGGGAGAGAGGGTTCTGGCGATATGGGCTTTTAAACTTGAGGTGGTAAAATAGGACACAAATAAGGCCTTGGTAAAGTGGCAAGGTGGCACCACTAAGTTCCTAAAAAAAAAGGCATCTTGGAAGGAATTAAAGGTCCAGGGTTCAAGTTACAAGGTAGGCATATGGTTACTTTTTAATTTTAGGCATGTGCCGGGCATGTGATCACTTAAGTGAATTTCGGCAAGGGCCTTAAGGAGGTTGGGCCGATTGTTTTAGTTGATATTAGGGTTAGGTTCTTTTCTTTTTCTGTTTTGGAGAATTAGGGTTAGCTACCTGAAAGCTTTCACTGCCATTCATCCTCTCTGAGTTCTCACAAAAGCCGAAAATGCAAATTCCTTCTCCTTGGTGCCGATTTCTTCTTCCTCTCTTTTTCCTCCACTTTCTTTCTTCCTTTTTACTTTTTCTTCTAGCTGAAACCTTCTGATCACCTTACTCACCTCCTCTGTTGATCCCATCCTCCACAAAACCTCCATAACCGATTGCCATAAAAGCTGAAATCCCGAAAACTCACTTATTGTGCTGATTTCTCCAAGCCAAAATCCTTTAGTTATTTTTGTTCTTTTTGATCAACTTTCATCTTCTCTAAACCCTTAGTATCTATCGGCAACATTACTTCAAAGTTATAGCTTCAAATCGTCATCTTCTTTGTCACTTAAAAAGCCGAAATACCATAGATTTAGGGACTTATAGCCGAAACTTTAGATATCCTGGATTCGAGTTCTACTATCATTTAGAGGATAGATCTGCATCAGATCTATGTCGAAATCAAAGGGGAATAAGTGGTAAGTGCTCATCACCTCAGATCTAGTCTTATTTTACAATTTAGAAAAGCCGAAGTCCCTAAAATCTAGGGAGGCTGTCGATTTGGGCATAGGGCTTTAAGGGTCTTTAGCCGACGAATTCTTTTGGTGATTAGTGTCTTCTAGAGGTTTGATCGAAGGCTTGGATCTTTGAAGCAACTAGACTTGGACATAGTCATCGGTTTTCAGCAAAAAAGTAAGATTCTAAATGGCTTAAAGGGCATGGTTCGAATATGGGTAGGTGAATATTGCGATTGGTTGTTGTGGTTTGCAATCTAAGAATTGTGGTAACCAATTGTAGGACATTGTAAGGGATCTCAGTAGCAGTCGTCGCGAAACAGGTGTGTATTAAACACCCTCTCATAGTTCAAATCGACAAAAGCCAAAATGTCGAAAATCCGGTATTTAGTGGGCTTGTGAGTGTGTGAGTGCTCACAAGACGTTTAGAAATCATTAGATCTGAAATTGCAAAGTGGTAAGTTAGTCGTGTGTGAAATTTCATGCACTTTGGTAATTGGGCCTCGATGGACTAAAATTAGGCCCAATGGGCTTACGGGCCCATACGAGAAAAAAGATAATAAAAAAATAGGCAATAAGTATGTTCTATTAGGCTGTGGAGTCGAAGCTGCTTAAACCGGTAAACTGGTCATAAAACTTGAATTAAATGGGCTTAAATTGCTAGTGGAGACTGTAGGGCCCATTAGGGGTTTTAGGGCCCAATGGCTAAAATTGTGAAATTTAGATAAATAAATTATTGTGATGACAAATGGGCTAGTAAGGACCGTAACATTCATGAGAACCCTTAAAACTGATAAAATTATTGAAATACCTTTATAGGTGGATAATTTAGAAATTTACCCCTAGGAGTAAAATTACTGATATACCTCTATGGTTAAGGTTGACCTAAATGCATGTTTGACTATTACTATTTACTGCATGCCATGTTATTATTATCTGATGCATGGGACTGGATTATTGATGGAGGAAGTACTGAAACTGGCTTGTCCACGTACTGGAGGCTTTGCCTCAACTTACTGATATCTGAGCAGCAGTGTTGCAACTGTGGAGTGTAGGGCTGGGTGGGTTGAGCTATTCCCCACATGGAGTGTAGGGTTGGTACGAGTGGAGTGTAGCGGTTGGTTATAGGCTGGGTTGGGCTTGCATACACGAGTATGTCTGTTCTATTCTGAAATGGGCCTACGGGCCATACTGTTATCTGAAAAGGGGCTAAGGCCCAGGTTATTGTATTCTGAAAAGGGTTTCGGCCCAGTAACCACTGTTATCTGAATAAGGCTTAGGCCCAATGGGCTTGAGCTGACTTGGGCTTTGGATGGGTTTTCCATACACACTGAGTTTTCCAAACTCACCCTTTTTCTCTTCCATCCTTGTAGGTGAGCCCTAGTTTGTGGACTTGGAGCTGGGCGGGATTTAGAGTGGCCACGAAGATTAAATTTCTGGTTTTTTTTAAATAAGTTTCAATTAGCTTCCTTTTAAATTTCGCATTTATTTTTGATTATTTCTATTTTGGTTAAAGTTGTAATAAGGCCGCTCTATTATTTATATTTTTGGGTTTTTAAATTAGTTAGCTCTAGGGCGCGTTTTGTAAAAGTTACTTATTTTCAAATTATCACTATAACTGAGCAAAGCTTTCGCAACGTAAATTTTTTCAAAGGAAATAAATATTTTAAATAGACTTAAACTTAATTTGTTGTTCGTGGACAAGTAATAAGCTTAAAGTGTGGCAATGGATGTGTGCATGTCTAGGATTGGATCATGGAAGAGCTAGGTACTTAAGCAATCTAATTGACTCACCTCCTCTTTTCTTGAATCCTACATGGTGTGCAGCTTCCATTCACTTTAATTTAAAACAAAAATGTTCTTTAAACACTAAGAAAGATTTTAGATAAAACATGAATTCTTTAATAACGCTTCAATGTGACACGCCAAATTCTGTCGTAACGTCTAGGTCGGGTTTGGGGTGTTACAGTCCCTAGGCTCGTAAAATGATTTTCATTCAATTTCATCACACCCAAGCCTAGCCGAACCTATTCCTTGCTCATAACATCCCATATTTTTCATTTTCATATTTTTACACACATTTTACAACTTTTACAAATAGGTCCCTATTTAACATTTTCATCAAAAATCACTTGGAAAATGTTGTTTATCTAACACCCAACATGCATTTTCTACCATTAAACACCAAAATACACTAATATTCAACATGGGTGAAATTTTAGAATTTGATTTTCTTTCAACTTAGTCCTTGAAATATCTAGATTAGGTTGAGACAACTTCAAAAACATAAAAATCATTAAAAATGAGACAAAGACAGACTTACAGTCGAGCTTGGAAGCTTGGCCAACACCCTAGCTATGGTGACCCCTGAAATTCGGCTATGAGGGATGAAATTAGAAAGATGAACAACTTAGAGTATAATGGTCTAATTACCATTTAAGGACCTCCAATTTTAAATTTCATAGCAATTAGACACCTATAGCTTCTAGAATACATATTTTGCATCTATTGCAATTTAGTCTTATTAGTCAAATTGGATACTCTATCGATAAAATTTCTTAACAAAATTTTAACACAATGATTCAATCATACTGTAGACCTTAAAGTAATAATAAAATTAACATTTCTACTTTAGATTTGTGGTCTCGAAACCACTATTTCGTTTGACCAAAAAATGGGCTGTTAAAAGTGATTTTGGGACCACAAATTCGAGCCAAGAATAAAATATATTTTAATTTTTTTATATGTTCCATATTATGTTAGAAATTTCATGTGAAAATTCTAATAAGAAAATTTTATCGATTATGTGCTTAAGTACAGAAAGGACCAAATCGCATAAAATGCAAAAGTTCAATTCTTGTTGCTAGAAGGATTAAATTAGCTATGGAATTCAAAACTTGAGGTCCTTATACGGTAATTAGACCATTAATGAAAAGTTAGTAGATATTTTTGGATATTTATCCATGGAAAATTAGAAAAAGGCTAAGGACTAAATTGGAAATCAAAATAATTAAAAGATGATAAATTATTAAATAAAAATAAAAATCATTTTATATCATCTTCTTCCCCAAATATTCCATGGAAACCATAGGAAAGAGAAAGAAAGTTTTCGTGGCCAAATTGGGTAAGTTTTCTTGTCCTGTTTTTAGTAATTTTGATATTTTTAAAATCGGGATAGCTTAATTTATCTATTTAGGGGATCAATTTTAAAAGTTATCAAAGTATGAAAATTATATTATTGATGAATATGCTAAAAATTTGAAATTTGTGGTAGAAAATGAAAGGTTTTTGATAGATAAACAACTTTTACAAAGTGATTTTTTATGAAAAATGATTCAGGGACTATAATGTAAAGTTGTGAAAATTGAAGAAAAATTCTAAATTTTATAGAACATATGTTCTGTAAATTTTATGGTGAAATTTTGGTTAGGCTTAGAATAGGGAGTAAATTACATAAATATAATTTTCTGAGTCTAGGGACAAAATTGGAATTTATGGAAAAGTTAGGGGCAAAATGGTAATTTTTCCTAGGATATAAATTGAGTCCACTTGAATATGAACTGTGATAAATTGATGTTAAATTTACTCGTATAGATCTGGATAGACCAAATTTAGAGTTAGAACGAGGAAAAGAGGAAAATATCGGATTAGTAGACTTTATGTACACGAACATTTGTCATGGTAAGTTCGTGTAACTAAATTGTGTATGTTTATATGCTTGAATTAAATGTTGTGTTTGTGAATTGTATAAATATTGTATATATATGACATTAAAAATATACCTGACAAAGCCTGATCAACAATAATGCCCGATAAATGATAAATGATAAAAATGTTACTTATATGCTTGAACTGAATGTGAGATGTGTTTATTTGAATTATATGAATCTTATAGATGTATGACATAATCACATGTCTGATAATGCTTGAAAATGTTAAATCCCATTTGAATAAATGAAAAATAGATGGATATGTGATTTCTCGAAATGAATGAGGTCCTGTATTTGTTGTGGACGGGTGATTCTGAAATAAGTCCTCTCAAGCATATGTTATAGATTGGAATTAGCTCGGACGGGTAATCCAGATTAAGCTCTTTAGCCTATTTCGGTATATATGGTAAATCAATTATGGTTATAATGGCATGTATAGGTTAAATTGGCCATATTGGCATGTAAATGTAAATGATTATTGTAATCTAGCCATTGGAATGGTTAGTGATGATTATGTTTTGGTATATGTATATATGTATTAAGTTTATTCTATGGAGATAACATAAGTGGTTATTATTGATTGATTGAGAAAGTTTACATGAGTATGCTTATAAAAGGTGAGATTAAAAGCATGAATCCATGTAACAATATATCATATTAGATGTTATAAATTGCTTGAATTCAATGGTTGGATTGGTTTGTGTTTGGATGTAAGTTTGGTGCAGGAACTTAGTAAAAATTTTGGGTGATTATGATTTTGAAATGTACCATTGATGAAATTGTGAGTTTTGTGATGTTATTTGTTGGGAAATAAAACATATATGTTGGATTGATATATTTTGTCTTTGAATTTTTGGTGATTTTGAGTAAAATGGGCTAAATTGTGAAATTTGTAAATTAAAGGACTTAAATGTGAAATAAATGAAATGTGTAGACTAGTATGAGTACTTGGAGAATTCGGCCAATCATGAGTATATGCAAATTATGTGTATTTTATGATTTTGTGAATTAGGGACTAAAGTGTCAAAATGTGAAAATGCGAGGGCTAGTTTGCAAAATGCCCTAAATGTATGTTTGTGGATTGAATTGAATGACTTGGTGAATAAAAGGGCTAATTTTGAATACATATAGATCAAGAAAAGAGGAATTCGGATTTAGATTGAGGAAAGTGAAGATAATTGAGTAGACGATTCAAATCGACAATTTCAAGTACGAGATAAGTTCGTATGGAATAAATGATATTATAGTAATTTTTTAATGCTTTGAAGATGCATGAATTATATAGATGTTTTACTATGGTTTGTGTAAGTGGATAAATCGAAGGTATTCGGTGCTAAGTGTCCGATTTGAAATAGTTGCGGTTATAAATAGCACTAGGTGTGTGAAATGGAATAGCTTTGGCTATATAAGGCACTACGTGTGCGATACTGATGTAGCTTCGGGTATTTGAGATGGCACTAAGTGTGCAGGATCATTTTAGCTTCGGCTAATCATTTAAAGCATTAAGTGTGTGAATTCTTAAAGTGTGGAAAGACTTTAGAAAGGGTTAATGTATTCGAATAGGAGGTAAGAATGAAAATGAATAAATATAGGAATGTTCAGGTACGTACAAAACTTGTGTGGTAGATGATACTGTGTATATAAAGCTTGATAAGTCGGTATGAACATATTAATTTGTGATGGAGTAGAATTGATAAATGAATTGAGAACTAGTAAGTGTCTATTAGATGATGATGTTTTGTATTATATAAAATGTTGGTTATATTTAGTACGAGCTTATTAAGCTTTTGAAAGCTTACTTTGTGTGTGTTTTCATTATTTTATAGATATTGAAGCTACTGTGAGCTTGGGGATCGTCGAGGATTGTCACCACACTATCGAACCTTATTTTGGTACCTTTTGAAAATGTATAAAGTAAAGTATGGCATGTATAGGCTAGAAGTATTTTGGATATGTTTTGAAATGTTTATACCATGCCATGTGATATTGCTAGCTTGTGTATAGACTTATGGTTGGAAATGTTATATGATATGTGAGGCATTATGAATTATATGGTATGTTTTGAATGACCAAAAGAAATGGACAATGTTGATAAGTTTTGGTAAGTTTTGAGCATGATATTGAATGATGTATTGAAACATATGTTTTGGTATGATATTGTTTAGATTTGTTATGTTTTGGTTGATGAAATGAGTTGGGAATGTGGTTGGCAATGATATGTCATGAATGGCTTATGTTTTGGTTGTGAATTAGTTATAAATTTTGTGCAAATATGCTTAGTTTGGTGCTTGTAGGTTTGACCCAATTGGGACGACAAGTTGGCTATTCAAATGGCCCTTTTTTTGTCCACACGGGTAGAGACACGGGTGTATGTCTCAGCCGTGTGTGACATACGGTCGCATTACACGGTCGTGTGTCCCCTGGGGTACCCTACGAATTAAAGTTAGTATATCCTCCAGTTTTGACACGGCCTAGACACATGGGCGTGTCTATTGGTCGTGTGTGTCACACGGGCTGGCACACGGGCCTGTGGTTAGCAGTGTGGCCAAGTCAATAGCCTCCCTAATTTTCACATGGTTGGCACATGGGCGTGTCTCAAGGCCATGTGGACAAGTCAGTATGTATGCTTTGTTGCACCACGGCTTAGACACACGGGTGTGTCTAATGCTGTGTGAGGCACACGGCCTGTTCACACGGGCGTGTGACCTTTGAATAGTTAAAATTTTTTCTAAGTTTTGAAACTTTCATATGTTATCAAATTGGTCCTGAACGCATGATTTAGACTTTGTATGCTCGTTTTAAATTCACATTAAATATGAATGACTTATATTATTGAAATGAGATGGTATTTGATATATGATTGTTTTTAACTGAGTTATAAGTTCGATAATGCCTCTTAATCTATTCCGGCGACGGTTATAGATTAGGGGTGTTACATTTTATTGGTATCATAGCTATAGTTTAGTCAGTCCTAGGACTACCATAGCGTATGTGAGTCTAGCTATACATCCATATTTATGAACTGCGATAGTGTGAAGAATCCTGACATTGAAATGTGCTTTTATTTAGCAAACGGATCCCGAATATACTGTAGTGGATGATGTTGAAACCAATACGCCTACTCCTGTGCAAGGGATGGCACCATCCGATTCTAAACCAGCTACGAGTAGCCATGATAGTGAGGCTAGACAAGCCTTCTATCAAATGATAAATTCTAACACCCCTTACCCGTATCCGTCGCCGGAACAGGGTACGAGGTATTAACAAATTATAGTATATACTATTAAACAAAACCCAACAAAAATATGGCGTGCAATTTGATCATTATAACATATGCCATTAACAATACAAACCAACTTCAAAGGCTTCGTACAAAATGATTAGTTTGATACTATGAGTAGTAATTTGAACCTAGACAATTATGACACGTAACAAAATAACTAAGTCTGCTATACATGCCATATTTCAAAATGTTGAATTCAGATACCAAGAGTATTGATAGTGAAGGCGGATCTTCTACGATCTCTGACTCCTGTGCTAGCTGGACGACACTATAAGAAAAAGGAGAGAAAAGAAAGTAAGCTTATAGCTTAGTAAGTAAGTATATAAATAACAAATAAGAAATCTAATATGTTTACAACATAACTCAATTATATCATATTTTAAATTTTATTGTTTACTCCAATTTGATCAAGCTGTCCCTCCTGCGTCATGATCTCTAAATAAATCGTAACTCGAGTTATGAAACTCAAAATTCAAATCCGTAAAATTTCCCTGAATCTAGACTCATAAAACTTCTTACTAAATGTTTTCTAGAATTTTTGGTTCAGCCAATTAGTACAGTTTATTAGTTAAAGTTTCCCCTGTTACACAGCTCAACTGATCTGACCTCTGTTCATTACGAATTGAATTTCTCTCAGTACACAATTCAAATAACCATGAAACATATTTCATTTAAAACTAGACTCAATAAGAAATTTAGGCATATAAACTATATTTATAATTTGTTTTGTACAATTGTTAATGATTTTTCAAAGTTGAAACAGGGGATTACATAGTCATCCTGAGCAAGTCTCACACAATTGTAAATATATCAAAATATAGAATTCCTTTGCTTGCTCCGTTTCTTTTATATGAAAACAGACTCATTAAGCTTTAATTTCACATCTCATTAAACCTATAATTAAATTCCTTCTATTTTTGGTGAATTTTCAAAATCACATCACTGCTACTGTCCAAAACAGTTTTAATGCTAATTTCATTCTTTCACACATTCTTTATACTAACCTCATTTTAACTTACATATATATACTACAAATCATTTTCATCACGTTTCATACATCACAAGTGTAAGTATATGACTACAATGTCACCACAAAACCATCCCGTTGAACAATTCGGAATAATCCTCAATACTTGATAGTTTCAGCACACAGCCCCACCATCATATCTCATTTAAATCGGCTCTCTTGTACACATGGTGAACACTTAGTACCACTCATGCGACCTACCCGATTTATCTCGTAGCTCTCCTATCTACATGGTGTCCTTCACTTGGAATCACTCATGCGACCTAGCTACATTTATCTCTCACGTAGCTCTCTTGTCTACATGGGATACATCCCGTATCACACATGTGACCTAGCTACTATATAGTATCTCGTAGCCTTCTTGTACACATGATGTGCACTCGGCACCATACATGTGACCTAGCTACGCTCCCTCTATTTTATTCGATTTATTCTTTCAATAGCTGAAATATAAAAATGTAAATGAAATTAATGTATTATTTACATACAAACTTACCTCGATGCAAAATATGAGAATTTTGCAATTTAGTCCAAAACTTTCTCCTTTCCCCGTTTGAGGTCGATTCCATGCCTTTCTTGATCTATAACAACATATTTAGTTCATTTAACACTCAAACTATTTATTTTAATCCAAATATCACATTATACAAAAATTACATTTTTGCCCCCTAACTTTTACAAAATTACGATTTTGCCCCAAGGCTCGAAAATTTAATTTCAGCCCTTATTATTATGTTTAATGACCTACTGATCATTTTTCTCTTCTATGGCAACATCAAATTCTCACTCTAACACATAGTTATGAACAATAGGTATTTTGATCGATTATGCCGTTTTGCTCGTTTTCGTTAAAAATCGCTTCGAAAAGATCATTCCCCTAACTTCAAACATTCATATTCTACCATCAAACAACAAAATACATGCCTATCATTCATGGGTAAATTTTTAAACATAAACCCTAAATCGAACTAATGGTAGAAATAAGTAAACCAAGTTACGAGGATTTCAAAAATGTGAAGAATATTAAAAACGGGGCTTGAATTAACTTACTATGAAGCTTGAAAGTTGAAGAAACCTAGCTATGGAGGAGAGCAATTTTCGGCAGCAACTAATGAAGATGATAACCAATTTTGTGTTATTTTTCCCATTTTATTTCATTTAATATACAAATGACCAAAATGCCCTTACTACTAAACTTTCAAAAAATTCCCTCCATGTCCAACTTTTGTCCATAACTTAAGAATGGGTCAAATTGCTATTTAAGACCTCCTAATTAATATCCCAAAGCAATTTCATGCTAAAAACTTCTAAAACACGAGTTTTACAATTTATTCGATTTAGTCCCTATTCTCAACTTAAGCGCGAAATGCACAGAATTTCATCTCGAAATTTTCATGAAATCATGAAATCATATCATAAACCCCAAAATAATTATAAAATGATTATTTCTATCTCAGATTTGTGGTCACAATTCTCCCCCCTTTAGAGATTTTCGTCCCCGAAAATCTTACCGGTAAAGAGGTTCGGGTACTGTTTCCTCATAGCTTCCTCGAGTTCCCACGTAGCCTCTTCTATCCCATGTCTGTGCCACAATACTTTCACTAAGGCTATACTTTTATTCCTTAACTGTTTAATTTCTCGAGCCAAAATCTTTATTGGTTCCTCCTCATAGGTCATATCCGGTCGAATCTCAATTTCTATTGGAGAAATCACATGTGAAGGATCAGAACGATAACGTCACAACATTGATACATGAAACACGTTATGAATTCTTTCTAACTCTGCTGGTAAGGCTAATCGATATGCCACTGGTCCAATCCTCTCAGTAATCTCGTACGGCCCAATAAAACGCGGACTCAACTTGCCTTTTCGGCTAAATCTCAGAATCTTTTTCCATGGTGACACCTTCAAGGACACTTTATCACCCACCTGAAATTCAATCTCTTTTCTTTTTAAATCTGCATATGACTTTTGTCGATCTGAAGCAGCTTTCAAGCAATCCCGAATTACTTTTATTTTCTCTTCGATTTCTTTAACTAGATCAACTCCGTGAATCTGTTTCTCACTAAGTTCGATCCAATATAAAGGAGTCCGACACTTACGACCATACAAGGCTTCGTATGGTTCCATTTGTATACTTGACTGATAACTGTTATTGTAGGCAGATTCAATCAAAGATAGATATTTCTCCCAACTACCTCCAAATTCTAAGACACAGCATCTAAGCATATCCTCGAGTACCTGGATTACTCTTTCCGACTGACCATCTGTTTGTGGATGAAACGCGGTACTAAAGTTCAATTTTGTACCCAAAGCTTCTTGTAACTTTTTCCAAAATCTCGAGGTAAATCTTGAATCTCTATATGATATTATAGACATAGGTACTCCGTGTAACCTCACAATTTCAGCAATATATAATTCGGCTAATTTATCAAGTGAGTAATCGGTACGTACTGGTATAAAGTGGGCTGACTTTGTTAATCTATCAACCACTACCTAGACAGCATCCTTCTTTTTAGGAGTTAAAGGCAAACCGGTTACAAAATCCATGGTAATCTTGTCCCATTTCCACTCAGGAACCATTACCGGTTGAAGTAATCCTGAAGGCACTTGATGTTCAGCTTTTACTTGTTGACAGATCAAACACTTGGTTACAAATTCAAAAATGTCCCTTTTCATACCTGGCCACCAATACAACTTCTTTAAATCATTATACATTTTTGTGCTACCAAGGTGAACTGATAAACAGCCACTATGCGCCTCATGTAATATTTTCTGAATCAATTCATCGTTTTCCGGTACACATATCCTGTCTTGAAACATCAAACAGTCATCTGGTCCAACTTGAAAATCTGAGTCGTAACGTGATTCGCATTGAGTTCTCTTGGTTCGCAACTCACTATCGTTCTTTTGAGCATCACAAATCAACTGGAGAAATAACGGTTTAACCCTCATCTCTGCTAAGATTGACCCATCATCAGACAATGCTAACCCCGTATTCATGGCTCTCAAAGTAAAAAGAAATTTCCTGCTCAAGGCGTCAGCAACCACATTTGCTTTTCCCGGATGATAATCAATCACTAGATCATAATCCTTTAATAATTCAAGCCATCTCCTCTGTCGCAGATTCAAATCCTTTTGATTCATCAAATACTTCAAATTTTTGTGATCAGTAAAAATTCAGCATTTTTCACCATACAAATAATGTCGCCAAATCTTCAAGGCAAAGACAATAGCGGCCAATTCCAAATCATGTGTAGGATAGTTCTTCTCATGCGGTTTTAACTGTCTCGAAGCATAAGCTACCACTTTACCCTCTTGCATCAACACACATCCAAGGCCTGTCAATGATGCATCACTATAAATTACGAACTCCTTTCCTGGCTTAGGCTGTACTAAAATTGGTGCTTCAGTCAATCGTGCTTTCAACTTTTCAAAACTCTGCTGACATTTATCAGTCCATTCAAACTTAACATTCTTTTGCAACAACTTAGTCATAGGAGAGGCGATCATCAAAAATCCCTCAACAAAACGTCTGTAATACCTGGCTAAGCCTAAAAAGCTTCTAACCTCGGATACATTCTTGGGCGGTTTCCAATCAACGATCATAGAAATCTTGCTTGGATCCACCCGAATACCATCACCTGAGACTATATGTCCCAAAAATCTGACTTCACGAAGCCAGAACTCACTTTTACTGAACTTAGCAAACAGTTTCTTTTCTCTCAAGATCTGCAATATGGTTCTCAAGTGTTCGACATGTTCAGACTCATCCCGAGAATAAATTAGAATGTCATATATAAACACTACTACAAACTTATCCAAATATGGCCGAAAGATCCGATTCATTAAGTCCATAAATATAGCTAGAGCATTTGTTAAGCCGAAAGGCATCACAAGAAACTCATAATGTCCATACCTTGTCCTAAAGGCAGTTTTCGGCACATCTGACTCCTTAACTCTCAACTGGTAGTAACCAGACCTCAAATCGATCTTTGAAAACACTGTGGGCCCCTTTAACTGATCAAATAAATCATCAATCCTCGGAAATGGGTACTTGTTCTTTATAGTCACCTTATTAAGCTAACGGTAATCAATGCAAAGTCTCATTGAACCATCCTTCTTCTTTACGAACAATACAGGAGCACCCCAGGGAGAGAAACTCGGTCTCACAAATCCCTTGTCTGTTAACTCCTGCAACTGAGCCTTAATTCTTTTAATTTAGTCGGAGCCATTCTATATGGAGCAATCGAGATCGGTGCAGTACCCGACAACAAATCAATGGCAAACTCTATCTCTCTGTTCGGAGGCAACCCAGGCAATTCCTCTGGATATACATCTGGAAACTCACAGACTATCAGTACTGATTCAAACTTCAGTTGAGGCAACTCAGTATTCATTACATAAGCTAGATAAGCTTCACACCCTTTCCTCATGTATTTCTGTGCAGACATGTGCGAAATCACCATAGGCAATTTATTTGATTCATCTGTTTCAACCCACAAAATTTCTCCATTTTCACATTTCAACTCTAGTGTTTTTTATTTACAATCTACCTTGGCATCATACAATGTCAACCAGTCCATTCCCAAGATAACGTCAAACTCATCAAATGGTAACAGCATCAAATTAGCCGGAAAATAGTGACCTTGAATCATTAATGGGCAATTCTTGCAAAACTTGTCAACTAGCACATATTGGCCTAAGGGGTTCGACACTTTAATCGTAAACTCAGTAAACTCAACAGGCAACTTTTTATTAGATACTAAATTCATGCAAATATAGGAATGAGTGGACCCGGGATCAATCAATGCAATAACAATAGTATCATAAAGAGAAAATGTACCAGTAATGACATCGGGAGATGATGCATCTTCTCGGGCACGTATAGCATAAGCTCTAGTAGGTGCTCTAGCTTCTGATCTTGCCGCTGAATCTTTCATCGCAGTTTTACTGCTAGTTCCACCTCCAGTATTTCTCGGTGGTCTACCTCTACTAGCGGTGGTATTCTGTCTAGCACTCTGAAATCTTTCTTCTTTAACTTTCTCCGGACAATCTCTAATAAAATGCTCGCGAGAACCGCACCTGAAACAAGCTCGCTCAGTTCCCCAACACTTACCATAATGTTGCCTGCCACACTGCTGACACTCTGGCTTTCTAGGTCGCACATTACCCACACTTGCCACCGAAGTAGCTTGTGCTTTAGACCCCGAATATGCTCTACCACGATCTCTGTGTGAATCCCCAGTTGAAACTATCATTCGAGGGTTTGTCTCTTTGGACCTCTTTGATTGAGATTGAAATGGCTTGCTTATCGGCCTTTTTCTGGCATCTCGAGCCTCAATATCAGCTTTTCTTCTTTCTTTGTTCAATTCTTCGGCTTTAAGAGCTCGATCAACCAATACTACAAATTCTTTCAACTCCAAAATTCCTACAAGCACTTTAATGTCCTCATTGAGCCCATCTTCAAACCTTCTGCACATAATGGCCTCGGTGGACACACATTCTTGGGCATACTTGCTGAGTCTCACAAATTCGCGTTCACACTCTGCCACAGACATCTTGCCCTGTTTTAATTCAAGGAACTCCTTCCGTTTTTGATCAATAAATCGCTGACTTATGTATTTCTTTCTAAATTCTTCCTGGAAGAAATCCCAAGTAACTTTTTCTTTTGGCACCACTGCTACCAAAGTCTTCCACCAGTGGTAGGCCGAATCTCTCAAAAGTGATACAGCACACTTTAAGAACTCCTTGGGTGTACATGAGAGCTCATCAAATACACGGGTAGAATTTTCAAGCCAGAATTTTTCTTTTCCAGGATCATCATCGACCTTTGCTCTAAACTCTTCGGCCCCTTATTTTCGAATCTTGTCAACCGGACGCTTGTTCATTCTTACCAAATCTATGCCTTGAGCAGCTACAAGAATCGCCTGAGGTATAGGAGGGGGTGGAGGAGGTTAAGCATTTGGATTTGCTCGAATAAATTCAGTATACCAATTGTTCATCATTTCATCCTGAGCCTCATCTCCCTGTCTCAATGTCTCAGGTCTACTTTCCACAGGCGCGGTCCCTTGTGCGAGAGCCGGCGCAGTACTAGCAGCATCATCAGCCGCAGTTCCTTCAGGATCCATTACTATATTAAAACAAAACACAGTTTAGAATAATCAGGAGTCACCACACTATCACAATATTTTTATGGCATGTATAACTAGACTTTTACACACACTTTATTAGTCCGAGAACCGACTAAACCATAGCTCTGATACCACTAAATGTAACACCCCTTACCCGTATCCGTCGCCGGAACAGGGTACGAGGTATTAACAAATTATAGTATATACTATTAAACAAAACCCAACAAAAATATGGCGTGCAATTTGATCATTATAACATATGCCATTAACAATAGAAACCAACTTCAAAGGCTTCGTACAAAATGATTAGTTTGATACTATGAATAGTAATTTGAACCTAGACAATTATGACACGTAACAAAATAACTAAGTCTACTATACATGCCATATTTCAAAATGTTGAATTCAGATACCAAGAGTATTGATAGTGCGGGCGGATCTTCTACGATCTCTGACTCCTGTGCTAGCTGGACGACACTATAAGAAAAAGGAGAGAAAAGAAAGTAAGCTTATAGCTTAGTAAGTAAGTATATAAATAACAAATAAGAAATCTAATATGTTTACAACATAACTCAATTATATCATATTTTAAATTTTATTGTTTACTCCAATATGATCAAGCTGTCCCTCCTGCGTCATGATCACTAAATAAATCATAACTCGAGTTACGAGACTTGAAATTCAAATCCGTAAAATTTCCCTGAATCTAGACTCATAAAAATTCTTACTAATTTGTTTCTAGAATTTTTGGTTCATCCAATTAGTACAGTTTATTAGTTAAAGTTTCCCCTGTTACACAGCTCAACTGATCTGACCTCTGTTCATTACGAATATATTTTCTCTTAGTACACAATTCAAATAACCATGGAACCTGTTTCACTTAAAACTAGACTCAACAAGTAATTTAGGCATATAAACTATATTTCTTAATTTCTTTTTTACAATTTTTAAAGATTTTTCAAAGTTGAAATACGGGATTACATAGTCATCCTGAGCAAGTCTCACACAATTGTAAATATCTCAAAATATAGAATTCCTTTGCTTGCTCCGTTTCTTTTATATGAAAATAGACTCATTAAGATTTAATTTAACATCTCATTAAACCTCTAATTAAATTCCTTATATTTTTTGTGAATTTTCAAAATCACGTCACTGCTACTGTCCCAAACAGTTTTAATGCTAATTTCATTCTTTCACACATTCTTTATACTAACCTCATTTTAACTTACATATATATACTACAAATCATTTTCATCACATTTCATACATCACAAGTGTAAGTCTATGACTACAATGTCACCACAAAACCATCCCGTTGAATAATTCGAAATAATCCTCGATACTTGATAGTTTCAGCACACAGCCCCACCATCATATCTCATTTAATTCGGCTCTCTTGTACACATGGTGAACACTTAGTACCACTCATGCGACCTAGCCGATTTATCTCGTAGCTCTCTTGTCTACATGGTGTCCTTCACTTGGAATCACTCATGCTACCTCGCTACATTTATCTTTCACATAGCTCTCCTGTCTACATGGGATACATCCCGTATCACACATGTGACCTAGCTACTATATAGTATCTCGTAGCCTTCTTGCACACATGATGTGCACACGGCACCATACATGTGACCTAGCTACGCTCCCTCTATTTTATTTGATTTTTCCGAATGTTCAACCGGGATCTCTCTCTCTATTATTTATTTCCATTCTTTCAGTAGTCGATTTATACTTCAACATCAGCTAATATATATATAATAGGCTAAAATATAAAAATGTAAATGAAATTAATGTATTATTTACATACAAACTTACCTCGATGGAAAATATGAAAATTTTGCAATTTAGTCCAAAACTTTCTTCTTTCCCCGTTCGAGGTCGATTCCACGCCTTTCTTGATCTATAACAACATATTTAGCTCATTTAACACTTAAACTATTTATTTTAATCCAAATATCACATTATACAAAAAATACCACTAAATGTAACACCCCTTACCCGTATCCGTCGCCGGAACAGGGTACGAGGTATTAACAAATTATAGTATATACTATTAAACAAAACCCTACAAAAATATGGCGTGCAATTTGATCATTATAACATATGCCATTAACAATACAAACCAACTTCAAAAGCTTCGTACAAAATGATTAGTTTGATACTATGAGTAGTAATTTGAACCTAGACAATTATGACACGTAACAAAATAACTAAGTCTGCTATACATGCCATATTTCAAAATGTTGAGTTCAGATACCAAGAGTATTGATAGTGCGGGCGGATCTTCTACGATCTCTGACTCCTGAGCTAGCTGGACGACACTATAAGAAAAAGGAGAGAAAAGAAAGTAAGCTTATAGCTTAGTAAGTAAGTATATAAATAACAAATAAGAAATCTAATATGTTTGTAACACCCCTATCCCGTAACCATCGCCGGAATAAGTAAGGGGCATTACCGGACTTGTAACTCATGACAGAACGGTAAAACATTTTTTTTCCTTTTTTCTTAGATCATCCATTTGGGTAAACACTAAACACAGCTAGGGATAAAATGTAAACTTCTATAAGTAAACATTCAAAAGATGCCATTTTCACATGGCTTATATACAATAACCAAATTATTCTTTCGCTACTAGTCTATTCTATACATGCCATAAGATAATCCAATCTCATGGCTACCGTAATGGTAGATAGTGTGATGAAGTGCTGACGATCCCCGAGCTAGTAGTCAGAATCCACAACCTACGGACCAAAAACATGAACGAACAGAGTAAGCTTTCATAAGCTTAGTAAGTTTTAAGCAAAACAATAATTTTGTTGAATCAATGACGTTTTTCACATATACTTAATCTAGGTAAAATCTCATTTGACCCAATATACCTAGCCAAAATTTCACATAATTTAATTCACCTTTCTTTAGCCTTGAGCTTTAAGTCGCAAAGTGTTTTCATTCAATATCTTTGGTCATTCATTTCAACTGTTCGATGAAGTTAATCTAGAGCTTCATCTCGAACTATAATATCAATAAACGCATCACTTAACTATCACATATATATACTTTCGTACAATAGTGACCTAGATGGTCGAATATTTCCAAAGCACATTCTTCACCAATTTACAACTTTCAATAATCCTTTCCACTTGTTCATAATCACATCCATATTTTCAAGTATTTCAACATGACAAGTATTAAATTACTGTAGGCACCTAAAGAACCAAACATATTCCTTATTACATATACGTAAGTTTACAGAATATAATCCTTACCTTGTACTGGCATATCTAGCTGAACCCAACCCGTACTCAAATCATAAGGCTTTTGGGCAGAATATGCACTAATACATAAGAATATTTCATCCCATACTTCATTATACAAGCATACCATTACCAATTAGATCATTCTCATATTTGGAGTTATAATATTGATCACATTTACATACCTTCTTGATACTAATAATTCACTTTTAAATCAATCCACCGACGAGTAAGTAATACGTACCTGAACATCTTTAAATACGTAATACTTATTTGATGGTAACTTACTGCGGATACTCAATATCAAAGTCTTACTTGAATCTTCAGGTCTTTAAAATCCGGATATAGCACGAGCACGAAGCCTACGGACATTAATTCAGAATAATATTCTCGCATAAAGCCTGCGGGATCTTAACCCGGATATAGTACTGGCACAAATATCCTTCGGGACTTATCACATATATACACTTTCCCATTCATCACATCGGCCATTAGGCCTTATCACATATATACACTTTCACAGTCATCACATCGGCCATTAGGCCTTATCACATATACATATCTTGTACATCAATTTCATCATAACAAAATTGACTAGGTATACTAGTCATTTACGGCTTATAGCTTCACTTTAATACGGATTTGGTATTTTGATTACCAATATTTAATCGATAGCTTATAAGCAACTCAAATAGTTTTATTAAGGTTTACAACATAATCACAAATTCAGCACAAGCTGTTTTCCTTGAACAACAGTCATTAAATTATTCGTAAATGTAGCTACGAAACTCCAAATGAAGTGCCGTTAATTTTCCCTCAAAATAGACTCATATATATTTTATCCATAAAATTTTCAGAATTTTTGGTTTGGCCAATCAATACCAGATTTTTCTTAAAGTTTCCCCTATTTCACTGTTTGACTATTCTGACCACTCTTCACTACAAATCAAATTTCTCATTGTACAAAATTCAAAATATGTTCTTGTTTATTTCATTTGAAACTATACTCAATAAGGCATCTATAATACAAATTTTGTCTTTTAAAATTTTTTTTACAATTTATAATGATTTTCTAAAAATAGAACAGAGGATTACAGTGTCATTCTGCACTGTCTCACACAACTTTAAATATCTCATTATCGGAAATTAATTTTCTTACACGGTTTCTTTTATAAGAAACTAGACTCATTAAGATTTAATTTCATAATTTATTTAGCCTCTAATTCAACTCCAACAATTTATGGTGATTTTCTAAATTCATGTTACTGCTGCTGTCCTAAGCAGGTTTATCACAAATTTACTCTTTTGACATATCCTTTTAGCACTTCATAATATCATATCCATTTGGCAACATATCATATCAATAACTTACCTATACTTCATAATAGGCATTAGGCTATATGCATAAAAATTTACAATAGAGTTATGATTCTTCTAATATGTGCTTAACATATCATACTCAATCACATTATAGGCTTTAATACTTAAAACTTACCTCGATCGCTAATGTACGTCAATTCCGAGTATTCGACCAATTTCCCTTTTTCCACGATCCGACTTTGTTTCCTTGAGTTCTTGAGCTAATGAACCAAATTTAAACTTATCATATCACTATTGTGTAAAACCACATTCGATTATATTATAATTCGGTTAGCAAGAAATACACTTATTCCTTATAACATTTAGCTTCAATTTCTAAAATAATTAACTAAAGCCGAAATACCATGTAAGGGTTCCAAATATGTAGCATTTGTCTTATTTACAAGTATCTATGTCAAAAACCCTTATTAATAACTTACAAACCATTTTATTAGTATCATTATTCACAATCATGTTCGGTAATACGCATATAAACATATAAGCATGTCTCTCATCTTTCCTCGAGTAGCCGAATGCCCAAAATCTTTTATAACCACAAACATAATTTTTCTAAGGATTATATGCCACAAAGCTCTTAAATTAGCCTCAACAACATCTATCAAGCTTATCCATAAATTTACTTCTTACAAACCGTACACTCAAGCATATAATTAACAATTATTCTACTAAATGTTTTTGTCCACACTCGGCACTTAAATATACATAACACCCTAGCCGATAATCACTTAGCTTCGAGATCACCACCTCAATCATCTCAACCACAACATTCATTTTCTTACTTTTCATCATGGCGGAATACTAACCATGCCTTAAGCTCTTTCTCTTTCCAATTTTTAGTACTTTATAACTCATCTAACAACTATTTCAAAGCTAAAACTCCAACATCCAAAATTTAACACATAAAATCCTCAATTATTACATGGTTCTATTAATTGTAAGCTCTATTTCAATATTTAAGCATGAATTACAAATTTTGGACATCATTTCATAATTCCAAGCAAGTTGCCGAATGCAACCTTACTAAATTTTCATGGATTCAAATCATGGATTCAATATACCATTACCATGAAATCAACAACCAAAAATTCATAGACAATTTAGGAAAATCACATTACAAATCTCAAATTCAAGCAAAGACCATGGCCGAAATGCACATATAACCACATAACAAAAAAATTGAACCTTTGGTTGCCTAACTAGCTTAACATCCATCCCAAAAACATCAAATTTCCATCAAATTTTAATCAAGAAACTCACCTCATGAAGAATATCAAAGTGCCGAATGGTTTTAGACTTTTCTTCCCTCTCTTATTTGATTTTTGGCTAAAAAGAACATAAAAGAGCTACCTTGTTCTTTTCACCAAATTCTTTTATTATTTAATTCACCATTATAATAACATTCCACTAAGCTTTATTTTACAATTAAAATACAAAAAAAACAATAATTCCATTCAATGCATGGCCGGCCACTAACCTTAGAAAATGGATATTTGACATGCAACTCCATTTATTTTACTTCATTCTTTTATTAATCTCTTAAAATTAGCCACATATATTTAAATCCTTTCACATGAGTCCTTTTTATTTCAATTCACATTCAAATTAACTAAATCAAAGAATTAAAAATTTACACATGCATTTTCACATATATTTGGCATGGAATAAGGTATTTAAATATTTTTGTGACTCGGTTTCGTGGTCCAGAAACCACTTCCCGACTAGGGTTAAATTAGGGATATCACAACTCTCCCCTCCTTAGGGATTTTCGTCCCTGAAAATCTTACTAGCGACTAGGTTAGGATATCGTTCTCTCATTAAATTATGTCCATATAAACATTAGCTCATCAATAACAATTGTAATTCATTACGGATTTCACATCGATCAAAAAAATCACTTCATTGAATTTATACTTGCATTTCAAACACATATAAATCACATATTAACATTTATAATACATAACATCAACTCACATATTCCTAACCCACATTTCCATTCATGTATGAGCTGTAATATGGCCGAAAGTACACATATTCTCAAACATCCCAATGAATATCCTTTATAACTTTATCACATCTCAATATTCAATTTAACTTATTTCCAAAAGAAAATCAACTTCCACGTATCTAAACATTTAGTTCATTAAGCACATTCAATCATAGTTAACGTTACCCGTATCCAGTCGAATAGGCATAAAGCCTAATATAACACACTGGCATGAGATTTATTCTAGCACATAACCCGTATATTCAAAATTATCAGCATTCATCAAAAATTCTTACAGACTTTCAAATGTCGAAACTTAATCGGAACAATTTCTTGAACATGATTAGCAAAAATATTGCCCATTCAGTAATAGCACATATAACTTCGTATATTGAGAGTCTCATAGACTAAATCCATAACACATTTTCAACTAAGCACTTAAGTGTACATATAACATAATCTATTCCTTAACATCATATCCACCATTTTTTTCCACATATCCACTTATAACAAAATCACAGCCGAAACAATAATCAATCGTCAATTTAGATCTATCAATCCCCAATTCAAACTCAAATACCGAATATCAGTATCTAATTAAAATTCAACATCTAACTTCAATTCTACTTCCTAACATTTGTCAATTTAAAGAATGTCGTACTTGACTGGGTATGTCGTTTACTTAAAGCCATAGTCCAACCATGGTCTTACATACACATTGCCAAGGTCCTATCGCGGTCATTATTTCTTTTGTCATAATCCCAATTATGGTCTATTTAGATAATTACCATATGTATATTTAGTAAAAGCAACTATAATTTATATCTCACACAACATTCAGTACATACTGCATTATAGTCAAATAAGCACATTTTGATATGAAACATATCTATACATAATATAATATGAATTCACAATTTTACTTTCATTTGTTTCTCACATAAGTTCTGTACACACCTGTATCACTTATTCTGATCTTACTTTAATTATCGTCTTAAATATGCTCGTTGAACCATTCGGAATCTTTACAGATACTCGATAATCACATATAGCTCGTACAATGCCATATCCTAGACATGATCTTACATGTTATCACATATCGAGTCGATGCTATGTCCTAGACATGGTCTTACACACTATCTCAAATCAATGCCTTCGTCCCAAACGAGGTCTTACATGAATTCCATTTCACACACTTAGTGCCCACTGATCGATCTTGCACTCATAGTACTCGGTTAAAGAAATTCGCACACACAGTGCCTCAATTATCGATCTCACCAACATAGTGCTCGGTTAAAGGAATTTGCACACACAATGCCTCAAATCATTCACACACATAGTGCCCTTATTCATTCATTATTACACATTGAAATGACTTAACCAAGTCTATAAACATCATGTATGTACACTTTTAAACATATCCTTTCACTTAACTTTGAATTCATATAGTAATGAACACATAAACTTTGCTCAGATCACCAGCATTAAGCTTGCTAGGCATGAAAGCCTGAATACATATCACCGGCACGAATCCTGCTAGGCACGAAGGCCCGAATACACATCACCGGCACGAATGCTCTTCGGGACTTAGCTCGGATATAACACTAGCATGAATGCTCTTCGAGTCTTAACCCGAGTATAACACCACCACGAATGCTCTTCGGGACTTAACCCGGATATAACACTAGCACGAATGCTCTTCGGGTCTTAACCCGGGTATAACACCAGCACGAATGCTCTTCGGGACTTAACCCGGATATAACACTAGCACGAATGCTCTTTGGGTCTTAACCCGGGTATAACACCAGCACGAGTGCTCTTCGGGACTTAACCCAGATATAGCATCGGCACAAATGCCCTTCGGGACTTAGCCCGGATATAACTCACTGAACTTTTATGCATATTTATTCATCAAGTATACATTTCACAATTCTATCACATCGGAATTTCATTTGCTTCCTTCGCATACAAACACATAATGTATAACTTTCATTTAACATTCGATCTATATGCACACAAGGATCACATACCCACCTAATTATCATGGTTTATTTTCTAGTGATCATTCGGCTACATGCCTTATACACAACTATTTCATAAACAAATTTAGGTATAGTAAGGTTGATGGGCCATGATTCATATTTCATACACTTATAACATGCAATTTTAACTTTTATGCTAAACTTAATTACTCAAAACTTACTTATATTTATACCCTTCTCAATATTGACACATCATAAGCATGTCTCAGTCTCTCAATACCATCTGCTACAGCTCGATCGGGATCGAAATTCATTACAATATAAAAAAAACACACTTTAACTATTAGAAATCATCACACTATCATATTATCACTCTATGGCATGTATAACTAGACTCACATGTGCTACGTTAGTCCTAGAATCGACTAAACCGTAGCTCTAATACCAATAAAATGTAACACCCCTATCCCGTAACCATCGCCGGAATAAGTAAGGGGCATTACCGGACTCGTAACTCATGACAGAACGGTAAAACTTTTTTTCTCTCTTTTTTTTTAGATCATCCATTTGGATAAACACTAAACACAGCCAGGGATAAAATGTAAACTTCTATAAGTAAACATTCAAAAGATGCGATTTTCGCATGGCTTATATACAATAACCAAATTATTCTTTCACTACTAGTCTATTCTATACATGCCATAAGATAATCCAATCTCATGGCTACCGTAATGGTAGATAGTGTGATGAAGTGCTGACGATCCCCGAGCTAGTAGTCAGAATCCACAACCTACAGACCAAAAACATGAACGAACAGAGTAAGCTTTCGTAAGCTTAGTAAGTTTTAAGCAAAACAATAATTTTGTTGAATCAATGACATTTTTCACATATATTTAATCTAGGTAAAATCTCATTTGACCCAATATACCTAGCCAAAATTTCACATAATTTAATTCTCCTTTCTTTAGCCTTGAGCTTTAAGTCGCAAAGTGTTTTATTCAATATCTTTGGTCATTCATTTCAACTGTTCGATGAAGTTAATCTAGAGCTTCATCTCGAACTATAATATCAATAAACGTATCACTTAACTATCACATATATATACTTTCGTACAATAGTGACCTAGATGGTCGAATATTTCCAAAGCACATTCTTCACCAATTTACAACTTTCAATAATCCTTTCCACTTGTTCATAATCACATCCATATTTTCAAGTATTTCAACATGACAAGTATTAAATTACTGTAGGCACCTAAAGAACCAAACATATTCCTTATTACATATAAGTAAGTTTACAGAATATAATCCTTACCTTGTACTGGCATATCTAGCTGAACCCAACCCGTACTCAAATCATAAGGCTTTTGGGCAGAATATGCACTAATACATAAGAATATTTCATCCCATACTTCATTATACAAGCATACCATTACCAATTAGATCATTCTCATATTTGGAGTTATAATATTGATCACATTTACATACCTTCTTGATACTAATAATTCACTTTGAAATCAATCCACCGACGAGTAAGTAATACGTACCTGAACATCTTCAAATACGTAATACTTATTTGATTGTAACTTACTGCGGATACTCAATATCAAAGTCTTACTTAAATCTTCGGGTCTTTAAAATCCGGATATAGCACGAGCACGAAGCCTACGGACATTAATTCAGAATAATATTCTCGCATAAAGCCTGCGGGATCTTAACCCGGATATAGTACTGGCACAAATGTCCTTCGGGACTTATCACATATATACACTTTCCCATTCATCACATCGACCATTAGGCCTTATCACATATATACACTTTCACATTCATCACATTTGCCATTCGGCCTTATCACATATATACACTTTCACATTCATCACATAGGCCATTAGGCCTTATCACATATACATATCTTGTACATCAATTTCATCATAACAAAATTGACTAGGTATACTAGTCATTTACGGCTTATAGCTTCACTTTAATACATATTTGGTATTTTGATTACCAATATTTAATCGATAGCTTATAAGCAACTCAAATAGTTTTATTAAGGTTTACAACATAATCACAAATTCAGCACAAGCTGTTTTTCCTGAGCAACAGTCATTAAATTATTCGTAAATGGAGCTACAAAACTCCAAATGAAGTGCCGTTAATTTTCCCTAAAAATAGACTCATATATATTTTATCCATAAAATTTTCAGAATTTTTGGTTTGGCCAATAAATACCAGATTTTTCTTAAAGTTTCCCCTATTTCACTGTTTGACTATTCTGACCACTCTTCACTACAAATCAAATTTCTCATTGTACAAAATTCAAAATATGTTCTTGTTTATTTCATTTGAAACTAGACTCACTAAGGCATCTAGAATATAAATTTTGTCTTTTAACAATTTTTGTACAATTTATAATGATTTTCTAAAAACAGAACAGAGTATTACAGTGTCATTCTGCACTGTCTCACACAACTTTAAATATCTCATTATCGGAAATTAATTTTCTTACACGGTTTCTTTTATAAGAAACTAGACTCATTAAGCTTTAATTTCATAATTTATTCAGCCTCTAATTCAACTCCAACAATTTATGGTGATTTTCTAAATTCATGTTACTGCTGCTGTCCTAAGCAGGTTTATCACAAATTTACTCTTCTGACAGATCCTTTTAGCACTTCATAATATCATATCCATTTGGCAACATATCATATCAATAACTTACCTATACTTCATAATAGCCATTAGGCTATATGCATAAAAATTTACAATAGAGTTATGGTTCTTCTAATATGTGCTTAACATATCATACTCAATCACATTATAGGTTTTAATACTTAAAACTTACCTCGGTCGCTAATGTACGTCAATTCCAACTATTCGACCAATTTCCCTTTTTCCACGATCCGACTTTGTTTCCTTGAGTTCTTGAGCTAATGAACCAAATTTAAACTTATCATATCACTATTGTGTAAAACCACATTCGATTATATTATAATTCGGTTAGCAAGAAATACACTTATTCCTTATAACATTTAGCTTCAATTTCTAAAATAATTAACTAAAGCCGAAATACCATGTAAGGGTTCCAAATATGTAGCATTTGTCTTATTTACAAGTATCTATGTCAAAAACCCTTATTAATAAATTACAAACCATTTTATTAGTATCATTATTCACAATCATGTTCGGTAATACGCATATAAACATATAAGCATATCTCTCATCTTTCCTCGAGTAGCCGAATGCCCAAAATCTTTTATAACCACAAACATAATTTTTCTAAGGATTATATGCCACAAAGCTCTTAAATTAGCCTCAACAACATCTATCAAGCTTATCCATAAATTTACTTCTTACAAACCGTACACTCTAGCATATAATTAACAATTATTCTACTAAATGTTTTTGTCTACACTCGGCACTTAAATATACATAACACCCTAGCCGATAATCACTTAGCTTCGAGATCACCACCTCAATCATCTCAACCACAACATTCATTTTCTTACTTCTCATCATGGTCGAATACTAACCATGCCTTAAGCTCTTTCTCTTTCCAATTGTTAGTACTTTATAACTCATCTAACAACTATTTCAAAGCTAAAACTCCAACATCCAAAATTTAACACATAAAATCCTCAATTATTACATGGTTCTATTAATTGTAAGCTCTATTTCCATATTTAAGCATGAGTTACAAATTTTGGACATCATTTCATAATTCCAAGCAAGTTGCCGAATGCAACCTTACTAAATTTTCATGGATTCAAATCATGGATTCAATATACCATTACCATGAAATCAACAACCAAAAATTCATAGACAATTTAGGAAAATCACATTACAAATCTCAAATTCAAGCAAAGACCATGGCCGAAATGCACATATAACCACATAACAAAAAAAAATTGAACCTTTGGTTGCCTAACTAGCTTAACATCCATCCCAAAAACATCAAATTTCCATCAAATCTTAACCAAGAAACTCACCTCATGAAGAATATCAAAGTGCCGAATGGTTTTAGACTTTTCTCCCCTCTCTTATTTGATTTTTGGCTAAAAAGAACACAAAAGAGCTACCTTGTTCTTTTCACCAAATTCTTTTATTATTTAATTCACCATTATAATAACATTCCACTAAGCTTTATTTTACAATTAAAATACAAAAAAAACAATAATTCCATTCAATGCATGGCCGGCCACTAACCTTAGAAAATGGATATTTGACATGCAACTCCATTTATTTTACTTCATTCTTTTATTAATCTCTTAAAATTAGCCACATATATTTAAATCCTTTCACATGAGTCCTTTTTATTTCAATTCACATTCAAATTAACTAAATCAAAGAATTAAAAATTTACACATGCATTTTCACATATATTTGGCATGGAATAAGGTATTTAAATATTTTTGTGACTCGGTTTCGTGGTCCCGAAACCACTTCCCGACTAGGGTTAAATTAGGGATATCACAATGTTTACAACATAACTCAATTATATCATATTTTAAATTTTATTGTTTACTCCAATTTGATCAAGCTTTCCCTCCCGTGTCATGATCACTAAATAAATCATAACTCGAGTTACGAAACTCGAAACTAAAATCCGTAAAATTTCCCTGAATCTAGACTCATAAAAATTCTTACTAATTTTTTTCTAGAATTTTTGGTTCAGCCAATTAGTACAGTTTATTAGTTAAAGTTTCCCCTGTTACACAGCTCAACTGATCTGACCTCTGTTCATTACGAATTGAATTTATCTCAGTACACAACTCAAATAACCATGAAACCTGTTTCATTTAAAAATAGACTCAATAAGGAATTTAGGAATATAAACTATATTTCTTAATTTGTTTTGTACAATTTTTAATGATTTTTCAAAGCTGAAACAGGGGATTACATAGTCATCCTGAGCAAGTCTCACACAATTGTAAATATCTCAAAATATATAATTCCTTTGCTTGCTCCGTTTCTTTTATATGAAAATAGACTCATTAATCTTTAATTTCACATCTCATTAAACCTATAATTAAATTCCTTCTATTTTTTGTGAAGTTTCAAAATCACGTCACTGCTACTGTCCAAAACAGTTTTAATGCTAATTTCATTCTTTCACACATTCTTTATACTAACCTCATTTTAACTTACATATATATACTACAAATCATTTTCATCACATTTCATACATCACAAGTGTAAGTCTATGACTACAATGTCACCACAAAACCATCCCGTTGAACAATTCGGAATAATCCTCGATACTTGATAGTTTCAGCACACAGCCCCACCATCATATCTCATTTAATTCGGCTCTCTTGTACACATGGTGAACACTTAGTACCACTCATGCGACCTAGCTGATTTACCTCGTAGCTCTCTTGTCTACATGGTGTCCTTCACTTGGAATCACTCATGCGACCTAGCTACATTTATCTCTCACGTAGTTCTCTTGTCTACATGGGATACATCCCGTATCACACATGTGGCCTAGCTACTATATAGTATCTCGTAGCCTTCTTGTACACATAATGTGCACTCGGCACCATACATGTGACCTAGCTACGCTCCCTCTATTTTATTCGATTTTTCTGAATGTTCAACCGGGATCTCTCTCTCTATTATTTATTTCCATTCTTTCAACAGTCGATTTATGCTTCAACATCAGCTAATATATATATAATAGGCTAAAATATAAAAATGTAAATGAAATTAATGTATTATTTACATACAAACTTACCTCGATGCAAAATATGAAAATTTTGCAATTTAGTCCAAAACTTTCTCCTTTCCCCTTTCCCCGTTCGAGGTCGAATCCACGCCTTTCTTGATCTATAACAACATATTTAGCTCATTTAACACTCAAAATATTTATTTTAATCCAAAAATCACATTATACAAAAATTACATTTTTGCCCCCTAACTTTTACAAAATTATGATTTTGCCCCAAGGCTCGGAAATTTAATTTCAGCCCTTATTCTTATGTTTAATGACCTACTGATCATTTTTCTCTTCTATGGCAACATCAAATTCTCACTCTAACACATAGTTATGAACAATAGGTATTTTTATCGATTATGCCGTTTTACTCGTTTTCGTTAAAAATCGCTTAGAAAAGATCGTTCCCCTAACTTCAAACATTCATATTCTACCATCAAACAAGAAAATACATGCCTATCATTCTTGGGTAAATTTTTAAACATAAACCCTAATTCGAACTAATGGTAGAAATAAGTAAACAGAGCTACGAGGATTTCAAAAATGCGAAAAATATTAAAAACGGGGCTTGAATTAACTTACTATGAAGCTTGAAAGTTGAAGAAACCCTAGCTATGGAGGAGAGCAATTTTCGGCAGCAACTAATGAAGATGATAACCAATTTTGTGTTATTTTTCCCATTTTATTTCATTTAATATACAAATGACCAAAATGCCCTTACTACTAAACTTTCAAAAAATTCCCTCCATGTCCAACTTTTGTCCATAACTTAAGAATGGGTCAAATTGCTATTTAAGACCTCTTAATTAATATCCCAAAGCAATTTCATACTAAAAACTTCTAAAACACGAGTTTTACAATTTATTCGATTTAGTCCCTATTCTCAACTTAAGCGCGAAATGCACAGAATTTCATCACGAAATTTTCATGAAATCATGAAATCATATCATAAACCCCAAAATAATTATAAAACGATTATTTCTATCTCGGATTTGTGGTCACGAAACCACTATTCCGATTAGGCCCTAATTCGGGTTGTCACATGAATGATTGGTTTAGCTAATAAATTAGAACCAATCCAGCTGTACAATAATCTCCACCGCCCGTTAATCCTCCATAAGCTCCTGTTATGCCATCAGTGAACCCGGTTCAGTTAAGTAAGCCTATGGTAGATAAGATTAGAAAGTATGGGGCCAAAGAGTTTCAAGCTACAACAAATGATGATGCTGAAAGGGCCGAGTTCTAGTTAGAGAACACAATACGAGTATTTGATGAATTGTCATTGAATCCCAAGAATGTATAAAATGTGTCGTTTCACTCTTGAGAGATACAGTGTATCACTGGTGGAAAACTTTAATATCAGTAGTTCTGAGTGAGAGAGTTACATGGGATTTCTTTCAAGTTGAATTCTGGAAGAAATACATCGATCAGAGATTTATTGACCAGAAACGTAAAGAGTTTCTCGAGCTTACACAAGGCTATATGTCTGTTACAGAATACGAGCGGGAATTTGTAAGATTGAGTTAGTATGCTCGTGAATGTGTATCTACTGAGGTAATAATGTGAAAAATATTTGAGGATGGTTTGAACGAAGATATCCGTTTGTTTGTCGGGATTCATGAGATTAAATAATTTGTTGTGCTTGTTGAACAAGCATGTGAATTCGAAGATCTCGGGAAAGAGAAAAGAAAAGCCGATTCTGAAGCTAGAGAAATGTGAATAAGATTGTCGGGCAAATCATGTCAATCTACATTAAAGACATTTCGAGATGAAAATAGCCATTCAAATGCTAATGTGCGACATTCGAATAGAGATCCTGCTAGATCGCATTCGAATTTCAAAGCTCCAGCTACATCTGTTGCCAGTGTTGGTAATGTAAAGAATGAAAAGCCTAAGTGTAATCAATACCGAAGATAGCATTTTGGAGAGTGCTGGGGAAAAAGTAATAATCGAGCTTGTTACAGTTGTGGTTCACGAGATCACTTTATAAAAGATTGTCCAGATTTAGCTGAAAAAGATAATGTTCAGAATTTGAGGCCAAGTGGCAACGCTTTCATGGTAGACCTCTCAGAAATGCGGGAAATGTAAGCAGTAGTTAAAGAGGAACAAAAGATATAGTTGTTAGACCCAAGGCTCGTGCACCTGCTAGAGCCTATACTATCTGAGCTTGTGAGGAAGCTTTGTAGCCAGATGTGATTACGGGTACATTCACTCTTTATGATACTTCTGTGATTGCTTTGGAAGATCCTAGATCAACACATTCGTATATATGCATGACCTTAGTGAACAGTAAGACTCTACCTATAGAGTCTATTGAATTTGTAATTAGAGTTTCGAACCCCATAGGTAGATGTGTTTTGATTGATAAAGTCTGTAAGAATTGCCCGTTAATGTTTCGAGACACTTATTTTTCGGCTAATATGATGTTGTTGCCTTTTGATGAGTTTGATATAATTCTGGGTATGGATTGGTTAACTTTGCATGATGCTGTTGTGAACTGCAAACGGAAAACTATTGATTTGAGATGCAAGAATGATGAAATAGTCAGAACTGAATCCAGTGATTTGAATGGATTGCCTACTTTGATTTCTTCAATGAAAGCTTTGAGTATTGTGAGAAAGGGTTGTGAAGCCTACTTTGCTTATGTGCTTGATTCGAAAGTGTCAGAAAAGAAAGTTGAATCAGTGCCTGTTGTATGTGAGTTCCCTGATGTGTTTCTTGAAGAACTTTCGGGATTACCTCTGACTTGAGAAGTTGAATTTGGTATTGAGTTAAAACTGGGAACTACTTGTAACACCCCTGTAACACCCCTATCCCGTAACCATCGCCGGAATAAGTAAGGGGCATTACCGGACTTGTAACTCATGACAGAACGGTAAAACTTTTTTTTAAGATCATTCATTTGGATAAACACTAAACACAGCCAGGGATAAAATGTAAACTTCTATAAGTAAACATTCAAAAGATGTCATTTTCGCATGGCTTATATACAATAACCAAATTATTCTTTCGCTACTAGTCTATTCTATACATGCCATAAGATAATCCAATCTCATGGCTACCGTAATGGTAGATAGTGTGATGAAGTGCTGACGATCCCCGAGCTAGTAGTCAGAATCCACAACCTACAGACCAAAAACATGAACGAACAGAGTAAGCTTTCGTAAGCTTAGTAAATTTTAAGCAAAACGATAATTTTGTTGAATCAATGACGTTTTTTCACATATACTTAATCTAGATAAAATCTCATTTGACCCAAATATACCTAACCAAAATTTCACATAATTTAATTCGCCTTTCTTTAGCCCTGAGCTTTAAGTCGGAAAGTGTTTTCATTCAATATCTTTGGTCATTCATTTCAACTGTTCGATGAAGTTAATCTAGAGCTTCATCTCGAACTATAATATCAATAAATGCATCACTTAACTCTCACATATATATACTTTCATACAATAGTGATCTAGATGGTCGAATATTTCCAAAGCACATTCTTCATCAACTGAAGATGGATTCACATGGTAAGCACATTCTTCACCAATTTACAACTTTCAATAATCCTTTCCACTTGTTCATAATCGCATCCATATTTTCAAGTATTTCAACATGACAAGTACTAAATTTCTGTAGGCACCTAAAGAACCAAACATATTCCTTATTACATATACGTAAGTTTACAGAATATAATCCTTACCTTGTACTGGCACATCTAGCTGAACCCAACCCGTACTCAAATCATAAGGCCTTTGGGCAGAATATGCACTAATACATAAGAATATTTTATCCCATACTTCATTATACAAGCATACCATTACCAATTAGATCATTCTCATATTTGAAGTTATAATATTGATCACATTTACATACCTTTCTGATACTACTAATTCACTTTGAAATCAATCCACCGACGAGTAAGTAATACGTACCCGAACATCTTTAAATACGTAATACTTATTTGATGGTAACTTACTGCGGATACTCAATATCAAAGTCTTACTTGAATCTTCGGGTCTTCAAAACCCGGATATAGTACGAGCACGAAGCATACGGACATTAATTCAGAATAATATTCCCGCATAAAACCTGCGGGATCTTAACCCGGATATAGTACTGGCACAAATGCCCTTCGGGACTTATCACATTTATACACTTTTACATCCATCACATTGGCCATTCGGCCTTATCACATATATACATCTTCACATCCATCACATCGGCCATTAGGTCTTATCTCATATATACACTTTCACATTCATCACATTGGCCATTCGGCCTTATCACATATATACACTTTCACATTCATCACATCGGCCATTAGGCCTTGTCACATATATACACTTTCACATTCATCACATCGGCCATTCGGCCTTATCACATATATACACTTTCACATTCATCACATTGGCCATTAGGCCTTATCACATATATACACTTTCACATTCATCACATCGGCCATTAGGCCTTGTCACATATATACACTTTCACATTCATCTCATTGGCCATTCGGCCTTATCACATATACATATCTTGTACATCAATTTCATCATAACAAAATTGACTAGGTATACTAGTCATTTACGGCTTATAGCTTCACTTTAATACGAATTTGGTACTTTGATTACCAATATTTAATCGATAGCTTATAAGCAACTCAAATAGTTTTATTAAGGTTTACAACATAATCACAAATTCAGCACAAGCTGTTTTTCCTGAGCAACAGTCATTAAATTATTTGTAAATGGAGCTACGAAACTCCAAATGAAGTGCCGTTAATTTTCCCTGAAAATAGACTCATACATATTTTATCCAACAAATTTTAAGAATTTTTGATTTGGCCAATCAATACCAGATTTTTCTTAAAGCTTCCCCTATTTCACTGTTTGACTATTCTGACCACTCTTCACTACGAATCAAATTTCTCATTGTACAAAATTCAAAATATGTTCTAGTTTATTTCATTTGAAACTAGACTCAATAAGGCATCTATAATATAAATTTTGTCTTTTAAAAATTTTTGTACAATTTATAATGATTTTCTAAAAACAGAACAGAGGATTACAGTGTCATTCTGCACTGTCTCACACAACTTTAAATATCTCATTATCGGAAATTCTTTTGCTTACACGGTTTTTTTTATAAGAAACTAGACTCATTAAGCTTTAATTTAATGTTTTATTAGCCTCTAATTCAAGTCCATAAATTTATAGTGATTTTCTAAAGTCACGTTACTGCTGCTGTCCTAAGCAGATTATTTCAAAGTACACTTAAATTTCCAAGCTCAAACACTTAAGAACTTACCATTTGAGCTTAGAACATATCATGGCCCATCATATCTTATTAAATCAACTCAATATGTTCTATTATGATTGAATTTACTCAACGTTTAATCACATAAAACTTACCTCGGAAGTGGTCGACGACTAGGTATCCACGGCTATTCGTTTACTTTCTCTTTTCCTTTATCCGACTTTGATCCTCTTTGCTCTTAAGCTTAAGTGAAACAATAGATTGGCTTAGGTACTTAACTAATATTATTCACTTGACAATCACATTTGGCAATCACATATCATTTTCAATATGCATTAATTAATAAAACATGCCATGACTCGATTTCATGCTTATTTAATCTATATCTAATTCACATTCACAAGCAAAGAGTCACTTAATTTATCATTCTTTCTTATACAAGAATTTAATCATATTGCCAAATGTCGTTATGTGTACATGGTACATACATAAGGCATACATATACATAATTCATATTCATTCCATTTAAGTACTTAAAACTTACAAAGGAATCAAACTCAAATACTTAAGAACCTACTTTTCAAACACACCTATAGCCGAAACATATGTATATGAATATAAGATTTTCCCTCATTTGAAGAAAGCACAAATACATAATTCACTCTCTCACATACCCTTTTTGCACTTCACATTATCATATCCATTCAACACTTTTACTAAGTGTAGCCCAATATCTTATTCAACAACTAATTTGGATAACACATAAAGAACATCTCAATTTATATTCATTCAAAATCAAGCTAAAACTAAATTTAATTACTCAACTTAATATGCGGCATTTATCTACCAATTCAAATGACAAGTTGAATTCATGGTCGAATGCAACAATCAACCCAATTACATAATCAATTTATCACTTAGGTGCTAATTTGAATAATTCTCATACAACTATTATCAATACACATTAATTTTTGTATAAGCCCCCACATTGCCGATTTTCACAATCAACATAGTCACAAGGGCTCACCCTATCCACTCAAAGTTCAATTCACCAAATAAGCAAATGCTATTAATGCTAAGAAATTTTTTTTTTACAATTTATCCTAGTTTGCCGAAAGAAATTATGCCCTAATTCATGAACTTAAACAACATTGGCCAACTTTCCAAGCTCATTTGAGCCATCAAGCACATTTAGTTTGTTCATACTCAACTAGAATCAATTATCCTCCCAAAATCATCAAACATACAAAATATACCCCATTAAGCTCATGACCGATTGCTACATGCTTCATGAACACAAAAATTTTCACATGGGTCTTGTTGCAAGCTTCAAAACCAACCAAAATTCACAAATTTTCAAAGAAAATAACATGAACCTTACCTTATTTGAAGCCTTCTTTTGTCGAATGCCCTAAGCTCAAAGGTTTCTATTTTCTTTCTCAACTCACGGCAAGAAGAAGAAGAAATGGCCTTGTTATTTTCACCTCAAACATATTTTATTCATTTATTTTATTAACTTTTATTATTTCTATTTTATGAAACCATTTTCTTTAATATAAACAAATATATTATTAACATTATTTACTAACATACAAAGCACAAAATGCCAAAACAAAGTCATCATTACCTTCCACTAACATTAAAAGGGGAAATTTGACATGCAACTCCACTATTTTGCATGCATGAATCAACTAGTCATCACACATTTCCCCATTATACTTTCAAAGTTTACTACTAAGCCCTTTTTAGTGAAATTCACATTTATAACTCTAAGTTAAAACATCAAAAATGTCACACATGAATTAACACATATTATAGGCATCAAAATGAATATTAAATTATTTTTATGTCTCGGTTTTGTGGTCCCGAAACCACTTTCTGACTAGGGTCAAATTAGGGATGTCACAACTCTCCCCCTCTTTAAGGATTTTCATCCCTGAAAATCTTACTAGCGACTACGTTAGGATAACGTTCTCTTGTTTTAAAACAAATACATAACATCAAGTCAGATATTCATAACCCACATTTTCATTCATATATATATAAGCCGTAACATGGCCGAAAGTATACATGTTCTTAAACATCCTAATGAATATCCTTTATAACATTATCATATCTAAATATTCGACTTAACTTATTTCCAAAAGAAGATTAACTTCCACGTACCTGAACATTTAGTTCATTCAATACATCCATTCATATTTAAAGTTACCCGTATACAGTCGAATAGGCATAAAGCTTAACACAAGTGATGCCAGTGTACTAAACACGGTCTTACACACTATCACAAATCAATGCCGTCGTCCTAGACGAGATCTTACATGAAACGAAATCCGCACACACAGTGCCCACTGACCGGCCTCGCACACATAGTGCTCGGTTAAAGAATTCGCACACACAGTGTCCACTGACCGATCTCGCACACATAGTGCTCGGTTAAAGAATTCGCACACACAGTGTCTCAATTCATTCGCACACATAGTGCCTATATTCATTCGTTATTACACATTGAAATAACTTAACTAAGTCTATAAAACATCATATAAGTACACTTTAAACGTGTCCTTTCATTTAATTTTGAATTCATATAGTAATGAACACTTAAACTTTGCTCGAATCACCGGCATTAAGCCTGCTAGGCATGAAGGCCTAATTACACATCATCGGCATGAATGCCCTTCAGGACTTAGCCCGGATGTAACACCAGCACGAATGCTCTTCGGGACTTAGCCCGAATGTAACACCAGCACGAATGCTCTTCGGGACTTAGCCCGGATGTAACACCAGCACGAATGCTCTTTCGGACTTAGCCCGGATGTAACACCAGCACGAATGCTCTTTCGGACTTAGCCCGGATGTAACACCAGCACGAATGCTCTTCGGGACTTAACCCGAATCATCGTCGAGACCTTTAGCTCGGATGAAATCTCCATACAAAGCCAGCGAATTTTAATCCGGACATAATCTCTGCACATAGCCATCGGATCTTTACCCGGGCATAATCTCCACATATAGTCATCGGGTCTTTACCCGGACACAATCTCTACTTATAGTCATCGGGTCTTTAAGCCTGGATTCATATCACTGAGTCTCATACATATTCATTCACATGTTATCATGTTTCACATAGCACAAATCACATTTATAGTTTAATCAATTCATTCACATGTAAACATATAACATGATTCTTGACTTTAAGTCGTAAATATCATTCAAATCTAATACATGTATACTTCTTTTACTAAACTTTCAGCTCAATAAGCAATCACACAAAAGCATATATCCCCAATCTCTTTCTTTGTTCATTTCTCTAATAACCATTCGGCTACATAACATGTATAAGGTTTCTTTCTCAATAACCTTATTATGATAAGGACAGTGGGGCATCATTCATCTATCATACATGTATATCATGGAATTTTAAATTAAATACCAAATTCAATTACTCAAAACTTACATATATTATACCCTTCTCAATATTGACACATCATAAGCATGTCTCAGTCCTCTCAATACCATCTGCTACAGCTCGATCGGGATCGGAATTCATTACAATAAAAAAAACACACTTTAACTATTAGAAATCATCACACCATCATATTATCACTCTATGGCATGTATAACTAGACTCACATATGCTACGTTAGTCCTAGAATCGACTAAACCGTAGCTCTGATACCAATAAAATGTAACACCCCTATCCCTTAACCATCGCCGGAATAAGTAAGGGGCATTACCGGACTTGTAACTCATGACAGAACGGTAAAACTTTTTTTTTAAGATCATTCATTTGGATAAACACTAAACACAGCCAGGGATAAAATGTAAACTTCTATAAGTAAACATCCAAAAGATGTCATTTTCACATGGCTTATATACAATAACCAAATTATTCTTTCGCTACTAGTCTATTCTATACATGCCATAAGATAATCCAATCTCATGGCTACCGTAATGGTAGATAGTGTGATGAAGTGCTGACGATCCCCGAGCTAGTAGTCAGAATCCACAACCTACAGACCAAAAACATGAACGAACAGAGTAAGCTTTCGTAAGCTTAGTAAGTTTTAAGCAAAACGATAATTTTGTTGAATCAATGACGTTTTTCACATATACTTAATCTAGATAAAATCTCATTTGACCCAAATATACCTAACCAAAATTTCACATAATTTAATTCGCCTTTCTTTAGCCCTGAGCTTTAAGTCGCAAAGTGTTTTCATTCAATATCTTTGGTCATTCATTTCAACTATTCGATGAAGTTAATCTAGAGCTTCATCTCGAACTATAATATCAATAAACGCATCACTTAACTCTCACATATATATACTTTCGTACAATAGTGATCTAGATGGTCGAATATTTCCAAAGCACATTCTTCATCAACTGAAGATGGATTCACATGGTAAGCACATTCTTCACCAATTTACAACTTTCAATAATCCTTTCCACTTGTTCATAATCGCATCCATATTTTCAAGTATTTCAACATGACAAGTACTAAATTTCTGTAGGCACCTAAAGAACCAAACATATTCCTTATTACATATACGTAAGTTTACAGAATATAATCCTTACCTTGTACTGGCACATCTAGCTGAACCCAACCCGTACTCAAATCATAAGGCCTTTGGGCAGAATATGCACTAATACATAAGAATATTTCATCCCATACTTCATTATACAAGCATACCATTACCAATTAGATCATTCTCATATTTGAAGTTATAATATTGATCACATTTACATACCTTTTTGATGCTAATAATTCACTTTGAAATCAATCCACCGACGAGTAAGTAATACGTACCTGAACATCTTTAAATACGTAATACTTATTTGATGGTAACTTACTGCGGATACTCAATATTAAAGTCTTACTTGAATCTTCGGGTCTTCAAAACCCGGATATAGTACGAGCACAAAGTATACGGACATTAATTCAGAATAATATTCCCGCATAAAGCCTGCGGGATCTTAACCCAGATATAGTACTGGCACAAATGCCCTTCGGGACTTATCACATTTATACACTTTCACATCCATCACATTGGCCATTCGGCCTTATCACATATATACACCTTCACATCCATCACATCGGCCATTAGGTCTTATCTCATATATACACTTTCACATTCATCACATTGGCCATTCGGCCTTATCACATATATACACTTTCACATTCATCACATCGGCCATTAGGCCTTGTCACATATATACACTTTCACATTCATCACATTGGCCATTCGGCCTTATCACATATATACACTTTCACATTCATCACATTGGCCATTAGGCCTTATCAAATATATACACTTTCACATTCATCACATCGGCCATTAGGCCTTGTCACATATATACACTTTCACATTCATCACATTTGCCATTCGGCCTTATCACATGTACATATCTTGTACATCAATTTCATCATAACAAAATTGACTAGGTATACTAGTCATTTACGGCTTATAGCTTCACTTTAATACGGATTTGGTACTTTGATTACCAATATTTAATCGATAGCTTATAAGCAACTCAAATAGTTTTATTAAGGTTTACAACATAATCACAAATTCAGCACAAGCTGTTTTTCCTGAGCAACAGTCATTAAATTATTCGTAAATGGAGCTACGAAACTCCAAATGAAGTGCTGTTAATTTTCTTTGAAAATAGACTCATACATATTTTATCCAAAAAATTTTCAGAATTTTTGGTTTGGCCAATCAATACCAGATTTTTCTTAAAGTTTCCCCTATTTCACTGTTTGACTATTCTGACCACTCTTCACTACGAATCAAATTTCTCATTGTACAAAATTCAAAATATGTTCTAGTTTATTTCATTTGAAACTAGACTCACTAAGGCACCTAGCATATAAATTTTGTCTTTTAACAATTTTTGTACAATTTATAATGATTTTCTAAAAACAGAACAGAGGAATACAGTGTCATTCTGCACTGTCTCACACAACTTTAAATATCTCATTATCGGAAATTCCTTTGCTTACACAGTTTCTTTTATAAGAAACTAGACTCATTAAGCTTTAATTTCATGTTTTATTCAGCCTCTAATTCAAGTCCATAAATTTATAGTGATTTTCTAAAGTCACGTTACTGCTGCTGTCCTAAGCAGATTATTTCAAATTACACTTAAATTTCCAAGCTCAAACACTTAAGAACTTACCATTTGAGCATAGAACATATCATGGCCCATCATATCTTATTAAATCAACTCAATATGTTCTATTATGATTGAATTTACTCAACGTTTAATCACATAAAACTTACCTCGGAAGTGGTCGACGACTAGATATCCACGGCTATTCGTTTACTTTCTCTTTTCCTTTATCCGACTTTGATCCTCTTTGCTCTTAAGCTTAAGTGAAACAATAGATAGGCTTAGGTACTTAACAAATATTATTCACTTGACAATCACATTTGGCAATCACATATCATTTTCAATATGCATTAATTAATAAAACATGCCATGACTCGATTTCATGCTTATTTAATCTATATCTAATTCACATTCACAAGCAAAGAGTCACTTAATTTATCATTCTTTCTTATACAAGAATTTAATCGTATTGCCAAATGTCCTTATGTGTACATGGTACATACATAAGGCATACATATACATAATTCATATTCATTCCATTTAAGTACTTAAAACTTACAAAGGAATCAAACTCAAATACTTAAGAACCTACTTTTCAAACACACCTATAGCCGAAGCATAAGTATATGAATATAAGATTTTCCCTCATTTGAAGAAAGCACAAATACATAATTCACTCTCTCACATACCCTTTTTACACTTCACATTATCATATCCATTCAACACTTTTACTAAGTGTAGCCCAATATCTTATTCAACAACTAATTTGGATAACACATAAAGAACATCTCAATTTATATTCATTCAAAATCAAGCTAAAACTAAATTTAATTACTCAACTTAATATGCGGCATTTATCTACCAATTCAAATGACAAGTTGAATTCGTGGTCGAATGCAACAATCAACCCAATTACATAATCAATTTATCACTTAGGTGCTAATTTGAATAATTCTCATACAACTATTATCAATACACATTAATTTTTGTATAAGCCCCCACATTGCCGATTTTCACAATCAACATAGTCACAAGGGCTCACCCTATCCACTCAAAGTTCAATTCACCAATTAAGCAAATGCTATTAATGCTAAGAAATTTTTTTTTTTACAATTTATCCTAGTTTGCCGAAAGAAATTATGCCCTAATTCATGAACTTAAACAACATTGGCCAACTTTCCAAGCTCATTTGAGCCATCAAGCACATTTAGTTTGTTCATACTCAACTAGAATCAATTATCCTCCCAAAATCATCAAACATACAAAATATACCCCATTAAGCTCATGACCGATTGCTACATGCTTCATGAACACAAAAATTTTCACATGGGTCTTGTTGCAAGCTTCAAAACCAACCAAAATTCACAAATTTTCAAAGAAAATAACATGAACCTTACCTTATTTGAAGCCTTCTTTTGCCGAATGCCCTAAGCTCAAAGGTTTCTATTTTCTTTCTCAACTCACGGCAAGAAGAAGAAGAAATGGCCTTGTTATTTTCACCTCAAACATATTTTATTCATTTATTTTATTAACTTTTATTATTTCTATTTTACGAAACCATTTTCTTTAATATAAACAAATATATTATTAACATTATTTACTAACATACAAAGCACAAAATGCCAAAACAAAGTCATCATTACCTTCCACTAACATTAAAAGGGGAAATTTGACATGCAACTCCACTATTTTGCATGCATGAATCCACTAGTCATCACACATTTCCCCATCATACTTTCAAAGTTTACTACTAAGCCCTTTTTAGTGAAATTCACATTTATAACTCTAAGTTAAAACATCAAAAATGTCACACATGAATTAACACATATTATAGGCATCAAAATGAATATTAAATTATTTTTATGTCTCAGTTTTGTGGTCCCGAAACCACTTTCTGACTAGGGTCAAATTAGGGATGTCACAACCCCAAACCCAGCCCAGACGTTATGGCCAGATCTGACGTGTCACATGGACTTACGTCTTAGTATGCATTTGCTGGTTTAAGTGATTGGGGTGGTCTTTGTAAAAACAGCGGTTGAATGAAAAGCCGGTTTATCAATCTTTAGGCTATCCATTTGTTGTGCTTGTTGAGTCTTGGAAACATTCATTAATTTTGAAAACCTGCACAGCCTAACACTAGCAGTTTTGTCATAGTATAAATATAATCAGAAAATAAAACCATAGAGGAAAAAGAAATTTAAATAGCGGCCTTATTACAACTTAAAACCCAAAATTAAATCAGAATATAAAAATAATAAAAATAAACTAACTTAGAAAAACTGACTTTGCAGATGATGTGGCCACTCCGAATCCCTCACAGCTCCAAGCCCACTATGGTTGGAGATTTCCTGCAGAGATGAAAATAAAGGGTGAGTTCGGTAAACTCAGTGTGTAACATAACCAACCATAGCCCAAAACAGATCAAACCTCAGAGTCAAACTTATCTGGGCCTTGGCCCAGTACAGAAATTAGAATGAAAACCATAGGCCCATAGAAGATACAGAACAAATATATCATGAATGTAGAAATCCCAACCCAAAGCCATCCATAACACCCCCGTACCAGCCTTACACCATGTGGGGAGACTACTCGACCCACCCAACTGCTACACACCACAGAAATTACAGCGAGGCTGCCAGATATTGTGACGAAGTCACCAGATACAGATATTGTGGCTAGGACACCAGAACAGATATATATATGTGGCAAAGCCACCAGATTGCAGCGAGGCTGCCAGATATTGTGACGAAATCACCAGAACAGATATATGTGGCGAGGCGACCAGATTGCAGCGAGGCTGCCAGAACGCTTCCTCCATCATTATAAACCCATGTCCCATGCAACATAAATAATATGTCATAGCATACATATACAGAAACAAAACATCATGCTTTTCAAAAAAAAACCCTAGGGGTAAAATCGTAATTTTGCATGCATAAGGGTATTTCAGTAATCATTACCTATTGCTAAGGTTTCATGCTCATTCTAACGTTTACCAAGTAATCAGAAGTACTTACCTCGTCTTTTTACCAAAGTAGGCCCGTTGGCCCGTTGGCCCATTGGCCCGTTTTCAGCCCATTCAGCCCAAAAATACCGTTGTGCACAAAAATGCACACTCTGCACTCTAATCATCCAAATGCACCATATTCATTAATAACTGTCTGACGAGCGCTCGCACGCTCGCGAGTTCACAAAATACCAATGTTTCGGTATTTCAGCTTTTACCGATTCAGTCTAAGGGAGGGTGTCGTTTACACACCTGGTTGATGACGATTGACGATGATATCTCCCACGCGATAATTCTACAATCGATCACTAACACATTAGACTTACCAATTAATGATAACTAACATAAATCCACGTTAACTAACCCAATCATCACACAAGTTAGTCATTTACGCAAGAGGGGCAAAATAGTCATTTAACACCCTAGGGGCAAAATGGTAATTTTACCCCACAAGGGTATCTCGGTAATTCTATCCTACAGGAGTATTTCGGTATTTCTACCCTACAAGGGTATTTCGGTAATTCTATCCTACAGGGGTATTTCGGTAATTCTACCCTACAAGGGTATTTCAATAATTCTACCCTACAGGGGTATTTCGGTAATTCTACCTTACAGGGGTATTTCGGTAATTCTACAACTTATCCACTTGGCCATACAGACCCATTGGGACCACATGGCTCATTTCAGCCTATCGCGACCCGAAATAGCCGTCCTACTGCTAGAGTAATGAGAAATACACACCTGTTAGGAGACTGCAGTTAATCCGTGCTCCAAACACTCTTAGCTGACGCCCAACCCAAACGAGCATGTCACAAAGCGAAAGGGATCAGCCAAGAAGGGTATGCCTACTCTCCTCATGGTTTGCTCTATTTAAAGCCAGCTCTCCATCTACTCTTATGTTAACTTCCCGATGTGGGATCCCTCCATCACCAGAGTTTGAAACCAACACCAATTCTTGCCATCCCAACATAGTAAAATAATCAACCTTTGCGTGCCAAGGGATTCGAACCAAAGTCCTCTCACATGCCAACTCACGCCACCACCACTAGGCCATCAACTCATTTGTGTCATAAATCCAACACATTAAACTTTAAAGCGCACCTACTTGCTTCCAGATTTATTGAAAAGAAAAACCAAAATATATTGCAAGAGCCAAGACTTGAACCTTGGACCCCTTGCTTCCTCTATGACGTCACTTCCTTGTCCCCTAAGTGGCGCCACCTTGCCACTACACCACACTCCTTTTTGTGTCATCTTTTACCCCTTTACTCTTAAAAGCCCAAATGCCAATTGCATCATCTGTTCATAAAATTAAAATTCCGAAGACTACCACAGATTTAACTTAAGTTTGGGCCTTCCAAAGGCCCACTAATCTACTAAAAATATATTTTAACCAACCAGAACACACAAAAAATTTTAAAAAAAATCACAGAAACACAAAAAACCCAAAAATTGGGGCATTACAACTCTACCCTCCTTAAAGAAATTTCGTCCTCGAAATTTTACCTGAATCAAACAGATGAGGATATTGTTGACACATCGCCACTTTTGGCTCCCAAGTAGCTTCCTCTCTGCCATGATTATGCCACAGCACCTTTACTAGCGGAACTGATTTCCTCCTTAAAATCTTAACATCTCGATCCAAAATCTGCACAGGCTCTTCCTCAAAAGTCAAGTCTGTTTGGACCTCGATCTCTGCAACTGGCATAACATGAGTAGGGTCAGAATGATACCGCCTTAACATGGAGACGTGAAAGACATCATGAATCCTATTCAACTCTGGAGGTAGCTCCAACTGATAAGCCACTGGGCCCACTCGCTTAAGAATCCGATAAGGCCCAATGAACCGCGGACTTAACTTGCCTTTCCTCCTAAACCTTAATATTTTCTTCCAAGGTGAAACCTTCAAGAAGACCATATCACCCATAGAGTACTCAATTTCCTTGCGCTTCAAATCTGCATATGACTTCTGTCTATCAGATGCTTCCTTCAACCGGTCTCTAATCAACTTGACCTTATCCTTAGTATCTACCATCAACTCAGGTCCAAGAACCTGTCGTTCACCTAACTCGGTCCAACGACTAGGTGTACGACATCTTCTCCCATACAGTGCCTCATAAGAAGCCATTCAAATACCTACCTAATAACTGTTGTTGTATGCAAACTCTGCCAACGGTAAGTAATCCTCCCAACTGCTTCGAAAGTCAATAACGCATCCCCTCAACATGTCTTCCAGAATTTGAATAACCCTTTCCGACTGACCATCAGTCTGAGGATGAAAGGCTGTACTAAAGTGCAACCACGTACCCAATGCCTCATGCAACTTTTTCCAAAACCGAGATGTGAATCTAGGATCTCGATCAGAAATAATCGACACTGGCGCTCCGTGAAGTCGCACTATTTCTGCCACATACAATTTGGCTAATTTCTGAAGTGAATAATCAGTGCGGACAGGTATGAAATGAGCAGATTTAGTCAACCTATCCACAATTGCCCAAATCGAGTCCTTCTTCGACGGTGTCAAGGGTAACCCACTCACAAAATCCATGGTTACCCTCTCCTACTTCCAAAGTGGTACTTTCACTAGCTGCAAAAGTCCAGAAGGTAATTGATGTTCAGCTTTCACTTGCTGACAAGTCAGACATTTTCCCACAACTTCTGTTACCTCTCACTTCAATCCAGGCCACCAATACAACTCCTTTATGTCTCGATACATTTTACTCCCTCTAGGATGCATAGCACACAGACCTCCATGAGCTTCTTTTAGAATTGCTTGCCTCAAGTCAGAGTCCTTCGGAATACAAAATCTACTTCAGTAACATAGAACTCCCTCACTGTTCAGTCTGAACTTAAAAGTATCCCCATTCTTAACCTGCCGAAATCGAGAAACTAGGGACTCATCCCTCGACTTTTTTTCCTTAATCTCATCCACCCAGGTTGGCCTAACTTGCAGTTCTGCTAACAGACTACTGTCGTCATACAGACTCAAACAAGCAAACATGGCTCTCAGATTAGATACAGTTCTACGACTTAGGGCATCAGCCACCACATTAGCTTTGCCTAAGTGATACTCAATCGCGCAGTCATAATCCTTAAGCAACTCTATCCATCTCCGCTGCCTAAGGTTCAGCTCCTTCTGAGTTAGCAAGTACTTAAGACTCTTATTATCTGTGTATATAATACACCTTTCTCCGTACAGGTAATGTCTCCAAATCTTAAGCGCAAAGATTACCGCTGCCAACTCCAGATCATGAGTAGGGTAGTTAACTTCATGTGGTTTAAGCTGTCGCGATGCATAAGCAACCTATTTACCCTTTTTGCATCAGCACACAGCCCAACCCTACATGTGATGCATCACTGCATACGGTAAAATCTTTTCCAAACTCCGGTTGAATCAGTACAGGTGCCTCGGTCAGAACTTTCTTTAGCTTCTCAAAAGATTCCTGTTGTTTCTCAGTCCAAACAAACGGTACTCCCTTCCTTATAAGATTTGTCAAAGGTGCTGCCATCACAGAAAATCCTTCCACAAACCTTCTATAGTACCCAGCTAAACCTAGAAAACTTTGAATTTTTGACACTAACCTCGCTGGCTTCCATTCCAGAATCGCTTCAATCTTTCGAGGGTCCACCTTGATCCCTTCAGCAGAGACAACATACCCCAAGAAAGTTACCTCTCTCAACTAGAACTCACACTTACTGAATTTTGCATAAAGCTCATTCTCTATGACAACCCGAATTAGGGCCTAATCAGAATAGTGGTTTCGTGACCACAAATCTGAGATAGAAATAATTGTTTTATAATTATTTTGGGGTTTATGATATGATTTCATGATTTTGTGAAAATTTCGTGATGAAATTCTGTGCATTTCGAGCTTAAGTTGAGATTAGGGACTAAATCGAATAAATTGTAAAACTCGTGTTTTAGAAGTTTTTAGTATGAAATTGCTTTGGGATATTAACTAGGAGGTCTTAAATAGCAATTTGACCCATTCTTAAGTTATGGACAAAAGTTGGACATGGAGGGAATTTTTTTGAAAGTTTAGTAGTAAGGGCATTTTGGTCATTTGTATATTAAATGAAATAAAATGGGAAAAATAACACAAAATTGGTTATCATCTTCATTAGTTGCTGCCGAAAATTGCTCTCCTCCATAGCTAGGGTTTCTTCAACTTTAAGCTTCATAATCAAGAAAGGCGTGGAATCGACCTTGAATGGGGGAAGGAGAAATTTTTGGACTAAATTGCAAAATTCCCATATTTTGGACCGAGGTAAGTTTGTTTGTAAATAATACATTAATTTCATTTACATTTTTATATTTCAGCCTATTATATATATATTAGCTGATGTTGAAGTATAAATCGACTATTGGAAGAATGGAAATAAATAATAGAGAGAGAGATCCCGGTTGAACATTCAGAAAAATCGAATAAAATAGGGGGAGCGTAGCTAGGTCACATGTATGGTGCCGAGTGCACATCATGTGTACAAGAAGGCTACGAGATACTATATAGTAGCTAGGTCACATGTGTGATACGGGATGTATCCCATGTAGACAAGAGAGCTACGTGAAAGATAAATGTAGCTAGGTCGAATGCGTGATTCCAAGTGAAGGACACCATGTAGACAAGAGAGCTACGGGACAAATCGTCTAGGTCGCATGAGTGGTACTAAGTGTTCACCATGTGTACAAGAGAGCCGAATTAAATAAAATATGATGGTGGGGCTGTGTGCTGAAACCATCAAGTATCGAGGATTAATCCAAATTGTTCAACGGGATGGTTTTGTGGTGACATTGTAGTCATGGACCTACACTTGTGATGTATGAAATGTGGTGAAAATGATTTTTGGTATATATATATGTAAGTTAAAATGAGGTTAGTATAAAGAATGTGTGAAAGAGTGAAATTAGCATTAAAACTGTTTTGGACAGTAGCAGTGATGTGATTTTGAAAATTCACAAAAAATAGAAAGAATTTAATTAGAGGTTGAATGAGATGTGAAATTAAAGCTTAATGAGTCTATTTTCATATAAAAGAAATAGAGAAAGCAAAGGAATTCTATATTTTTAGATATTTACAATTGTGTGAGACTTGCTCAGGATGACTATGTAATCCCCTGTTTCAAATTTAAAAAATCATTAAAACTTTTACAAAAAAAATTAAGAAATATAGTTTATATGCCTAAATTCCTTATTGAGTCTAGTATTAAAAGAAATAGGTTTCATGGTTATTTGAATTGTGTACTAAGAGAAATTCAATTCGTAATGAACAGAGGGCAGATCAGTTAAGCTGTGTAACAGGGGAAACTTTAACTAATAAACTATACTGATTGGCTGAACCAAAAATTCTAGAAAAAAATTAGTAAGAATTTTTATGAGTCTAGATTCAGGGAAATTTTACAGATTTGAATTTCGAGTTTCGTAACTCGAGTTATGATTTATTTAGTGATCATGACGCAGGCGGGATAGCTTGATCAAATTGGAGTAAACAGTAAAATTCAAAATATGATATAATTGAGTTATGTTGTAAACATATTAGATTCCTTATTTGTTATTTATATACTTACTTACTAAGCTATAAGCTTACTTTCTTTTCTCTCATTTGTCTTATAGTGTCATCCAGCTAGCACAGGAGTCAGAGATCGTAGAAGATCCGCCCGCACTATCAATACTATTGGTATCTAAACTCAACATTTTGAAATATGGCATGTATAGTAGACTTAGTTATTTTGTTACGTGTCATAATTGTCTAGGTTCAAATTACTACTTATAGTATGAAACTAATCATTTTGTATGAAGCCTTTGAAGTTGGTTTGTATTGTTAATGGCATATGTTATAATGATCCATGATCAAATTGCACGCCATATTTTTGTTGGGTTTTATTTAATAGTATATACTATAATTTGTTAATACCTCGTACCCTGTTCCAGCGACGGGTAGGAGTAAGGGGTGTTACATTTAGTGGTATCAGAGCTATAGTTTAGTCGGTTCTCGGATTAATAAAGTGTGTGTAAAAGTCTAGTTATACATGCCATAAAAATATTGTGATAGTGTGGTGACTCCTGATTATTCTAAACTGTGTTTTGTTTTAATATAGTAATGGATCCTGAAGGAACTGCGGCTGATGATGCTGCTAGTAATGCGCCGGCTCCCGCACAAGGGACCGCGCCTGTGAAAAGTAGACCTGAGACATTGAGACAGGGAGATGAAGCTCGGGATTCCTTTCTCCAAATGATGAACAATTGGTATACTGAATTTATTCGAGAAAATCCAAATGCTCAACCTCCTCCACCCCCTCCTATACCCCAGACGATTCCTGTAGCTGCTCAAGGCATAGATTTGGTAAGAATGAACAAGCCTCTGGTTGACAAGATTCGAAAACAAGGGGCCGAAGAGTTTAGAGCAAAGATCGATGATGATCCCGAGAAAGCGGAATTCTGGCTTGAAAATTCTACCCGTGTATTTGATGAGCTCTCATGTACACCCGAAGAGTGCTTAAAGTGTGCTGTATCACTTTTGAGAGATTCGGCCTACCACTGGTGGAAGACTTTGGTAGCAGTGGTGCCAAAAGAAAAAGTTACTTGGGATTTCTTCCAGGAAGAATTTAGAAAGAAATACATAAGTCAGCAATTTATTGATAAAAAACGGAAGGAGTTCCTTGAATTGAAGCAGGGCAAGATGTCTGTGGCAGAGTATGAACGCGAATTTGTGAGACTCAGCAAGTATGCCCAAGAATGTGTGTCCACCGAGGCCATTATGTGCAGAAGGTTTGAAGATGGGCTAAATGAGGACATTAAAGTGCTTGTAGGAATTTTGGAGTTCAAAGAATTTGTAGTATTGGTTGATCGAGCTCTTAAAGCCGAAGAATTGAACAAAGAAAGAAGAAAAGCTGCTACTGAGGCTCGAGATGCCAGAAAAAGGCCGATAAGTAAGCCATTTCAATCTCAATCAAAGAGGTCCAAAGAGACAAACCCTCGAATGATAGTTTCAACTAGGGATTCACACAAAGATCGTGGTAGAGCATATTCGGGGTCTAAAGCTCAAGCTACTTCGGTGGCAAGTGTGGGTAATGTGCGACCTAGAAAGCCCGAGTGTCAGCAATGTGGCAGGTAACATTATGGTGAGTGTTGGGGAACCGAGCGAGCTTGTTTCAAGTGCGGTTCTCGCGAGCATTTATTAGAGATTGTCCGGAGAAAGTTAAAGAAGAAAGATTTCAGAGTGCTAGACAGAATACCACCGCTAGTAGAGGTAGACCACCGAGAAATACTGGAGGTACGACTAGCAGTAAAACTACGATGAAAGATTCAACAGCAAGATCAGAAGCTAAAGCACCTGCTAGAGCTTATGCTATACGTGCCCGAGAAGATGCATCATCTCCCGATGTCATTACTGGTACATTTTCTCTTTATGATACTATTGTTATTGCATTGATTGATCCTGGGTCCACTCATTCCTATATTTGCATGAATTTAGTATCTAATAAAAAGTTGCCTGTTGAGTTTACTGAGTTTACGATTAAAGTGTCGAACCCCTTAGGCCAATATGTGCTAGTTGACAAGGTTTGCAAGAATTGCGCATTAATGATTCAAGGTCACTGTTTTTCGGCTAATTTGATGCTATTACCATTTGATGAGTTTGACGCTATCTTGGGAATGGACTGGTTGACATTGTATGATTCCAAGGTAGATTGTAAACAAAAAACACTAGAGTTGAAATGTGAAAATGGAGAAATTCTGTGGGTTGAAATAGATGAATCAAATAAATTGCCTATGGTGATTTTGCACATGTCTGCACAGAAATACATGAGGAAAGGGTGTGAAGCTTATCTGGCTTATGTAATGAATATTGAGTTGCCTCAACTGAAGTTTGAATCAGTACCGATAGTCTGTGAGTTTCCAGATGTATTTCCAGAGGAATTGCCTGGGTTGCCTCCGAATAGAGAGATAGAGTTTGCCATTGATTTGTTGCTAGGTACTGCACCGATCTCGATTGCTCTATATAGAATGGCTCCGACTGAATTAAAAGAATTAAAGGCTCAGTTGCAAGAGTTAACAGACAAGGGATTTGTGAGACCGAGTTTCTCTCCCTGGGGTGCTCCTGTATTGTTCGTAAAGAAGCAGGATGGTTCAATGAGACTTTGCATTGATTACCGTCAGCTTAATAAGGTGACTATAAAGAACAAGTACCCATTGTCGAGGATTGATGAATTATTCAATCAGTTAAAGGGGGCCACAGTGTTTTCAAAGATTGATTTGAGGTTTGGTTACTACCAGTTAAGAGTTAAGGAGTCGGATGTGCCGAAAACCGCCTTTAGGACAAGGTATGGACATTATGAGTTTCTTATGATGCCTTTCGGCTTAACAAATGCTCTAGCTACATTTATGGACTTAATGAATCGGATCTTTCGGCCATATTTGGATAAGTTTGTAGTAATGTTTATAGATGACATTCTAATTTATTCTCGGGATGAGTCTGAACATGCCGAACACTTGAGAACCATATTGCAGATCTTGAGAGAAAAGAAACTGTTTGCTAAGTTCAGTAAAAGTGAGTTTGGCTTCGTGAAGTCGGATTTTTGGGACATATAGTCTCAGGTGATGGTATTCGGGTGGATCCAAGCAAGATTTCTGCGATCGTTGATTGGAAACCGCCAAAGAATGTATCCGAGGTTAAAAGCTTTTTAGGCTTAGCTGGGTATTATAGACGTTTTGTTGAGGGATTTTCGATGATTGCCTCTCCTATGACTAAGTTGTTGCAAAAGAATGTTAAGTTTGAATGGACTGATAAATGTCAGCAGAGTTTTGAAAAGTTGAAAGCACGATTGACTGAAGCACCAATTTTAGTACAGCCCGAGCCAGGAAAGGAGTTCGTAATTTATAGTGATGCATTATTGACAGGCCTTGGATGTGTGTTGATGCAAGAGGGTAAAGTGGTAGCTTATGCTTCGAGACAGTTAAAACCGCATGAGAAGAACTATCCTACACATGATTTGGAATTGGCCGCTATTGTCTTTGCCTTGAAGATTTGGCGACATTATTTGTATGGTGAAAAATGCCGAATTTTTACTGATCACAAAAGTTTGAAGTATTTGATGAATCAAAAGGATTTGAATCTGCGACAGAGGAGATGGCTTGAATTATTAAAGGATTATGATCTAGTGATTGATTATCATCCGGGAAAAGAAAATGTAGTTGCTGACGCCTTGAGCAGGAAATTTCTTTTTACTTTGAGAGCCATGAATATGGGGTTAGCATTGTCTGATGATGGGTCAATCTTAGCAGAGATGAGGGCTAAACCGTTATTTCTCCAGTTGATTTGTGATGCTCAAAAGAACGATAGTGAGTTGCGAACCAAGAGAACTCAATGCGAATCAGGTTACGACTCAGATTTTCGAGTTGGACCAGATGACTGTTTGATGTTTCGAGACAGGATATGTGTACCGAAAAATGATGAATTGATTCATAAAATATTACATGAGGCGCATAGTGGCTATTTATCAGTTCACCCTGGTAGCACAAAAATGTATAATGATTTAAAGAAGTTGTATTGGTGGCCAGGTATGAAAAGGGACATTTCTGAATTTGTAACCAAGTGTTTGATCTGTCAACAAGTAAAAGCTGAACATCAAGTGCCTTCAGGATTACTTCAACCGGTAATGGTGCCTGAGTGGAAATGGGACAAGATTACCATGGATTTTGTAACCGGTTTGCCTTTAACTCCTAAAAAGAAGGATGCTGTCTGGGTAGTGGTTGATAGATTAACAAAGTCAGCCCACTTTATACCAGTACGTACCGATTACTCACTTGATAAATTAGCCGAATTATATATTGCTGAAATTGTGAGTTTGCACGGAGTACCTATGTCTATAATATCAGATAGAGATCCGAGATTTACCTCGAGATTTTGGAAAAAGTTACAAGAAGCTTTGGGTACAAAATTGAACTTTAGTACCGCGTTTCATCCACAAACAGATGGTCAGTCGGAAAGAGTAATCCAGGTACTCGAGGATATGCTTAGATGCTGTGTCTTAGAATTTGGAGGTAGTTGGGAGAAATATCTATCTTTGGTTGAATTTGCCTACAATAACAGTTATCAGTCAAGTATACAAATGACACCGTACGAAGCCTTGTATGGTCGTAAGTGTCAGACTCCTTTATATTGGACCGAACTTAGTGAGAAACAGATTCACAGAGTTGATCTAGTTAAAGAAACCGAAGAGAAAATAAAAGTAATTCGGGATTGCTTGAAAGCTGCTTCAGATCGACAAAAGTCATATGCAGATTTAAAAAGAAAAGAGATTGAATTTCAAGTGGGTGATAAAGTGTTCTTGAAGGTGTCACCATGGAAAAAGATTCTGAGATTTAGCCGAAAAGGCAAGTTGAGTCCGCGTTTTATTGGGCCGTACGAGATTACTGAGAGGATTGGACCAGTGGCATATCGGTTGGCCTTACTGGCAGAGTTAGAAAGAATTCATAACGTGTTTCATGTATCAATGTTGCGACGTTATCGTTCTGATCTTTCACATGTGATTTCTCCAACAGAAATTAAGATTCGACCGGATATGACCTATGAGGAGGAACCAATAAAGATTTTGGCTCGAGAAATTAAACAGTTAAGAAATAAAAGTATAGCCTTAGTGAAAGTATTGTGGCACAGACATGGGATAGAAGAGGCTACGTGGGAACTCGAGGAAGCTATGAGGAAACAGTACCCGAACCTCTTTACCGGTAAAATTTTCGGGGACAAAAATCTCTAAAGGGGGGAGAATTGTGACAACCCGAATTAGGGCCTAATCAGAATAGTGGTTTCGAGACCACAAATCCGAGATAGAAATAATTGTTTTATAATTATTTTGGGGTTTATGATATGATTTCATGATTTCGTGAAAATTTTGTGATGAAATTCTGTGCATTTCGCGCTTAAGTTGAGATTAGGGACTAAATCGAATAAATTGTAAAACTCGTGTTTTAGAAGTTTTTAGTATGAAATTGCTTTGGGATATTAACTAGGAGGTCTTAAATAGCAATTTGACCCATTCTTAAGTTATGGACAAAAGTTGGACATAGAGGGAATTTTTTTGAAAGTTTAGTAGTAAGGGCATTTTGGTCATTTGTATATTAAATGAAATAAAATGGGAAAAATAACACAAAATTGGTTATCATCTTCATTAGTTGCTGCCGAAAATTGCTCTCCTCCATAGCTAGGGTTTCTTCAACTTTCAAGCTTCATAATCAAGAAAGGCGTGGAATCGACCTCGAACGGGGGAAGGAGAAAGTTTTGGACTAAATTGCAAAATTCTCATATTTTACACCGAGGTAATTTTGTATGTAAATAATACATTAATTTCATTTACATTTTTATATTTCAGTCTATTATATATATATTAGCTGATGTTGAAGTATAAATCGACTATTGGAAGAATAGAAATAAATAATAGAGAGAGATATCCCGGTTGAACATTCGGAAAAATCGAATAAAATAGGGGGAGCGTAGCTAGGTCACATGTATGTTGCTGAGTGCTCATCATGTGTACAAGAAGGCTACGAGATACTATATAGTAGCTAGGTCACATGTGTGATACGGGATGTATCCCATGTAGACAAGAGAGCTACGTGAGAGATAAATGTAGCTAGGTCGCATGCGTGATTCCAAGTGAAGGACACCATGTAGACAAGAGAGCTACGAGACAAATCAGCTAGGTCGCATGAGTGGTACTAAGTGTTCACCATGTGTACAAGAGAGCCGAATTAAATGAAATATGATGGTGGGGCTGTGTGCTGAAACCATCAAGTATCGAGGATTAATCCGAATTGTTCAACTGGATGGTTTTGTGGTGACATTGTAGTCATGGACCTACACTTGTGATGTATGAAATGTGGTGAAAATGATTTGTGGTATATATATATATGTAAGTTAAAATGAGGTTAGTATAAAGAATGTGTGAAAGAGTGAAATTAGCATTAAAACTGTTTTGGACAGTAGCAGTGATGTGATTTTGAAAATTCACAAAAAATAGAAAGAATTTAATTAGAGGTTGAATGAGATGTGAAATTAAAGCTTAATGAGTCTATTTTCATATAAAATAAACAGAGAAAGCAAAGGAATTCTATATTTTTAGATATTTACAATTGTGTGAGACTTGCCCAGGATGACTATGTAATCCCCTGTTTCAAGTTTAAAAAATCATTAAAACTTTTACAAAAAAAATTAAGAAATATAGTTTATATGCCTAAATTCCTTATTGAGTCTAGTATTAAATGAAATAGGTTTCATGGTTATTTGAATTGTGTACTAAGAGAAATTCAATTCGTAATGAACAGAGGGCAGATCAGTTGAGCTGTGTAACAGGGGAAACTTTACCTAATAAACTATACTGATTGGCTGAACCAAAAATGCTAGAAAAAAATTAGTAAGAATTTTTATGAGTCTAGATTCAGGGAAATTTTACAGATTTGAATTTTGAGTTTCGTAACTCGAGTTATGATTTATTTAGTGATCATGACGCAGGCGGGACAGCTTGATCAAATTGGAGTAAACAGTAAAATTAAAAATATGATATAATTGAGTTATGTTGTAAACATATTAGATTCCTTATTTGTTATTTATATACTTACTTACTAAGCTATAAGCTTACTTTCTTTTCTCTCCTTTGTCTTATAGTGTCATCTAGCTAGCACAGGAGTCAGAGATCGTAGAAGATCCGCCTGTACTATCAATACTCTTGGTATCTGAACTCAACATTTTGAAATATGGCATGTATAGCAGACTTAGTTATTTTGTTACGTGTCATAATTGTCTAGGTTCAAATTACTACTTATAGTATCAAACTAATCATTTTGTACGAAGCCTTTGAAGTTGGTTTGTATTGTTAATGGCATATGTTATAATGATCCATGATCAAATTGCACGCCATATTTTTGTTGGGTTTTATTTAATAGTATATACTATAATTTGTTAATACCTCGTACCCTGTTCAGGCGACGGATACGGGTAAGGGGTGTTACATTCTCCCTCAGCACTTGCAGCACAATACGAAGATGCTCATCATGCTTCTCCTCAGTTTCAGAATAAACCAGAATATCATCGATAAAGACGACCACAAATCGATCCAAGTATGGCTGGAACACTCGATTTATCAGATCCATAAATGTCGCAGGTGCGTTCGTCAACCCAAATGGCATAACCAAGAACTCATAGTGACCATACCGAGTTCTGAATGCCGTCTTGTGAATATCCACCTCCTTAACCCTCAACTAATGATACCCAGATCGAAGGTCAATCTTGGAAAATACTGAAGCTCCTCTAAGTTGGTCGAATAAATCATCGATTCTCGGCAGTGGGTACTTGTTCTTAATCGTCAGTTTGTTCAACTATCGATAATCGATGCACATCCGCATTGACCCATCTTTCTTCTTTACGAACAACACTGGTGCTCCCGACAGAGACACACTTGGTCTAATGAAGCCTCTATCCAATAACTCTTGAATTTGGGCTTTCAGCTCCACCAACTCCTTCGGTGCCATCCTATAAGGTGCAATGGACACCGGTGCCGTTCCAGGAAACAAGTCGATTCCAAACTCAACCTCTCGGTTCGGGGGCAAACCCGGAAGCTCCTCTGGAAAAACATCTTGAAAATCCTTGACGGTTCTAATTTTATCCACTGTCAGATCCTCAGTTTCCGATTGGCTTACAAATGCCAAATAAGCCTCACATCCCTTTCGAATCCACTTCTCGGTTTTCAATGCCGACACCACATTAGACAGATAATCCCTACGCTCGCCTATCACCAAAATCTCCTCATCCTTTATGGTCTTTAACATTATTCGCTTAGCAGCACAATCCAGAGTAGCCCTATGCTTAACAAGCCAATCCATTCCCAAAATGAGATCGAATTCTCCGAAAGATAGCTCTATCAGATCTCCAGAGAAAACTTTTCCTTGAGTTTCTATAGGCACATCTCTATATAGTTTATCTACCCTAACCGAGTGACCCAAAGGACTTAGTACAGATACCCCACTCATGGTCTCCTCAGAGCGCACACCCAGCAACCCAGATATAGCACATGCAACATATGAATGGGTAGATCCAACATCTATCAACGCAGTATACGGCATACTAGAAATCAGAAACATACCAGTTATGATGTCAGGTGCATCACCCTCCTCTCGTTGACGAGCTGCATACACCAACGCCGGTTGACGAGCCTCAGCAAATTCAGCACCCCTGCCAAGTGCTCCTCTTCCTCGACCATTTCCATTACCACCTCTGCCTTGCCCACGTCCTCTCGGAAACTGTGGTCCACCCCTCACTGGTTGAGCGACCCTCTGCTCTAAAACTTGAACCTGATCTGGTTCTTAGGGACAATCCTTAACCCTATGCTCCATAGATCCGCATCGAAAACAAGCACCAGAACATTTCTGACACTCACCCATATGCATCTTCCCACAATTCCTACAACCTTGCAGTCTAACAACATTCATCGGTACTGCTCGAACTAGCTCCATTACCCTTGCTCTCTTAACATTCCTGTGCATACCACCTGAAAGTCCTAAATATCTCCTAAAACGGTTCCGATCTTTCTCACGATTCTGTCTTTCTGTATGCTTCACTTCCTCAGCTATCTTAGCTTTCTCCACTAAAGCAGCGAAGTTACGCTCCCTCTGCGGAGCAATCAGCACCCTAAGTTCATCTTTCAGACCATCCTCGAAGCATACGCTACGCTCATACTCTATAGCGACAATCCCAGAAGTATACCGGCTCAGTCTCAAAAACTCAGACTCATACTCAGCCACTGAGTTACTCCCTTGGACCAGGTTCAGAAATTCTTTCCGGCGAGCGTCCACGTAATTGGCCCCAACATACTTTCTTTTGAAGGTTGTCTTAAACAGCTCCCAAGTCACACTGTCAGCAGGAGTTCCATCTCTCACCGTGAGTCACCACTGATAAGCCTCATCCCTGAGTAACGATATGGCTCCCTTCAGCTTCTGCTCCACAGAGTAGTCCAGATCATCCATAATCCACTCTATGGCTTCTAACCAATACTCGGCCACATTCGGAGCTACACCAGATACGCCCCTAAATATCTCTGCTCCATTGGTCCAGAGCTGCTCAGAAATAGACCCCAAATTTCGTTTCCCGTACTTGACCCAGCAACCCTTTCCAAAACTCGGAGCATTGCCTGGGGTAGAGCATTGTCCCTGGCACCTCGATCATGAGACTCTACCTCCGTTGCCAGTGGTACCGGTGCATCTGCTGCCGGCACATGTCCTGAAGACGAAGATTCAGCATGAGCATTACCTCGTCCACGTCCATGGCCTCTTCCACGAGCTGCTCGTGTACTCATTTCCTATTATCTGATTAAGAATTTTATGAATCAGTTTAATATTTCAGTGTTTATTATAGATGTCCTATGAATAACAGTAATTCAGAGTTTGAGTTTGTTTCTTTTTACGGCAGCCTAGCTACAGTCTCAGTATACTTATCAGAGTTTCTATAGTTCCAGTGTTACCCTAACTAAAGTACCATGATAAGGTTTTGTACAAGCATAAAACAGATATTTTAGAAACAATCAGAAAGGCTCAGAAAACTTACAGACTTGGGCCGGATATTCGGCGTGCCACCTTCTAAAAAAAACCTAATTTTAGAAAACCGATTTTAATCTTTAAAATCATCTATTTGTAAAGAGAAAATATTGGAAACATTCTCGAAAACAATTTAAAATCAAGTTCCAAAAAAACAATTTTCGAAAACCTTTATTCAGTGTTTCTTTACAAACTCTCGTTTTTAAACCCGTTCCACAGCCGAGTTGTTGCAACTTGGCTCTGATGCCACTAAATGTAACACCCCAAACCCGGCCCAGACGTTATGGCTAGATCTGACGTGTCACATGGACTTACGTCTTAGTATGCATTCGCTGGTTTAAGTGACTGGGGTGGTATTCGTAAAAACATCGGTTGAATGAAAAGCCGATTTATCAATCTTTAGGCTATCCATTTGTTGTGCTTGTTGAGTCTTGGAAACGTTCATTAATTTTGAAAACCCGTGTAGCCTAACACTAGCAGTTTCGTCATAGTATAAATATAATCAGAAAATAAAACCATAGCGGAAAATGAAATTTAAATAGCGGCCTTATTACAACTTAAAACCCAAAATTAAATCAGAATATAAAAATAATAAAAATAAACTAACTTAGAAACACCAACTTTGCAGATGATGTGGCCACTCCGAATCCCTCACAGCTCCAAGCCCACTATGGTTGGGGATTTCCTGCAGAGATGAAAATAAAGGGTGAGTTCGGTAAACTCAGTGTGTAACATAACCCAACCATAGCCCAAAACAGATCAAACCTCAGAGTCAGACTAATCTGGGCCTTGGCCCAGTACAGAAATTAGAATGAAACCCATAGGCCCATAGCAAATACAAAAAAATATATCATGAATGCAGAAATCCCAACCCAGAGCCATCCATAACACCACCGTACCAGCCTTACACCATGTGGGGAGACTACTCGACCCACCCAACCGCTACACACCATAGAAATTGCAGCGAGGCTGCTAGATATTGTGACAAAGTCACCAGATACAGATATTGTGGCTAGCCCACCAGAATAGATATATATATGTGGCGAAGCCACTAGATTGCAGCGAGGCTGCCAGATATTGTGACGAAGTCACCAGAACAGATATATGTGGCGAGGCCACCAGATTGCAACGAGGCTGCTAGGACGCTTCCTCCATCATTATAAACCCATGTCTCATGCAACAGAAATAATATGTCATGGCATACGTATACAGAAACAGAACATCATGCTTTTCAGAAAAAAATAACCCTAGGGGTAAAATCGTAATTTTGCATGCATAAGGGTATTTCAGTAATTATTACCTATTGCTAAGGTTTCATGCTCATTCTAACGTTTACCAAGTAATCAGAAGTACTTACCTCGTCCTTTTACCAAAGTGGGCCTGTTGGCCCATTGGCCCGTTTTCGGCCCATTAAGCCCAAAAATGCCGTTGTGCACGAAAATGCACACTTTGAACTCTAATCATCCAAATGCACCATATTCATTAATAACTGTCTGACGAGCGCTCGCACGCTCGCGAGTTCACAAAATACCAATGTTTCGGTATTTCAGCTTTTACCGATTCAGTCTAAGGGAGGGTGTCATTTACACACCTAGTTGATGACGATTGACGACGATATCTCCCACGCGATAATCCTACCATCGATCACTAACACATTAGACTTACCAATTAATGATAACTAGCATAAATCCACGTCAACTAACCCAATCATCACACAAGTTAGTCATTTATGCACGAGGGGCAAAATAGTCATTTAACACCCTAGTGGCCAAATGGTAATTTTACCCCACAAGGGTATCTCGGTAATTCTACACTACAGGGGTATTTCGATATTTCTACCCTACAAGGGTATTTCGATAATTCTGTCTTACAGGGGTATTTCGGTAATTCTACCCTATAGGGGTATTTCAATAATTCTACCCTATAAGGGTATTTCAATAATTCTACCCTATAGGGTTATTTCAGTAATTCTACCTTACAGGGGTATTTCGGTAATTCTACAACTTATCCACTTGGGCTTACGAACCCATTGGGACCACATGGCCCATTTCAGCCCATCGTGGCTCGAAATAGCCGTCCTACTGCTAGAGTAATGAGAAATACACACCTGTTAGGAGACTACAGTTAATCCGCGCTCCAAACACTCTTAGCTAACGCTCAACCCAAACGAGCACGTCACAAAGCGAAAGGGATCAGCCAAGAAGGGTATGCCTACTCTCCTCATGGTTTGCTCTATTTAAAGCCAACTCTCCATCTACTCTTATGTTAGCTTCCCGATGTGGGATCCCTCCATCACCAGAGTTTAAAACCAACCCCAACTCTTGCCATCCCAACATAGCAAAATAATCAACCTTTGCGTGCCAAGGGATTCAAACCAAAGCCCTCTCACATGCCAACTCACGCCACCACCACTAGGCCATCAACTCATTTGTGTCATAAATCCAACACATTAAACTTTAAAGCGCACCTACTTGCTTCCAGATTTATTGAAAAGAAAAACCAAAATATATTGCAAGAGCCAAGACTTGAACCTTAGACCCCTTGGTTCCTCTATGGTGTCACTTCCTTGTCCCCTAAGTGGCGCCACCTTGCCACTACACCACACTCCTTTTTGTGTCATCTTTTACCCCTTTACTCTTAAAAGCCCAAACGCCAATTGCAGTACCTGTTCATAAAATTAAAATTCCGAAGACTACCATGGATTTAACTTAACTTTGGGCCTTCCAAAGGCCCACTAACCTACTAAAATATATATTTTAATGAACCAGAACACACAAAAAATTTTAAAAAAATCACAGAAACACAGAAAACCCAAAAATTGGGGTGTTACACTACTCCTATTTTGATAGGTCCATACAGAATGGGTCCGACTGAATTAAAAGAATTAAAATCTTAGTTGCAAGAGTTAACTGATAGAGCATTTGCTAGACCGAGTTTCTCACCTTAGGGTGCTTCGGTTCTGCTTGTGAAAAAGAATGACGGTACGATGAGAATGTGTATAGATTATCGTCAGTTGAACAAAGTGACTATTAAGAATAAGTATGCTCTACCCTGAATTGATGATTTGTTTGATCAGCTGCTGTGTTTTCGAAGATAGATTTTAGATCAAGCTATTATCAGTTGTGAGTGAAAGACTCAGACATTCCAAAAACTACATTCTGAATGAGGTATGGCCATTATGAATTTTTAGTTATGCCTTTCGGATTGACTAATGCACCTGCTATCATTATGGATTTGATTAATAGAATTTTTAGACCGCATTTAGATTGATTTGTTGTTGTATTCATTGACGACATATTGATTTACTCTTGTGACGAAATTGAACATGCCGAGCATTTGAGAATAGTGCTACAGACTTTACGTGATAAGCAATTATATGCGAAGTTTAGTAAATGTGAATTCAGGTTACGATAGGTCGATTTTCTGGGTCATATTGTATCAGCATATGGTATCCGTGTTAATCTGAGCAAGATTTTAGCTATTCCGGATTGGAAACCTCCGAGGAATGTCTCTAAAGTCCATAGTTTTCTGGGACTTGCCGGTTATTATAAAAGGTTTGTAAAAGGCTTTTCTCATATTGCGAATCCGATAACAAAGCTACTTGTAACATCCCAAAATAGGGCCTAAACAGAATAGTGGTTGCGAAACCATAAATCCGAGGTAGAAAAATTTATTTTATTATTATTTTAAGATTCATGGTATGATTGCATGATTGTGTGAAAATTTCGTGATGAAATTCCATGCATAAAGTACTTAAGTTGAGGTTAGGGACTAAATTGAATAATTTGCAAAACTTGCATTCTAGAAGTTTTTAGTATGAAATTACTTTGTAATATTAATTAGGAGGGTTTAAATAACAATTTGACCAATTTTAAGTTCATGGACAAAAATTAGGCCATGGAAGGAATTTTTGAAAGTTTAGTAAGGAGGGGTAATTTGGTCATTTGGATATTAAATGAATTAAATAGGGAAAAATAACACAAAAATGGTCATCTTCTCAATTAGTTTCTGCCTATTTTTGCTCTTCTCCATAGCTGGGGTTTCTTCAACTTTCAAGCTTCATAGTAAGTGATTCCAAGCCCCGTTTTTAATGATCTTTACGTTTTTGGAGTCCCGATAACTTGATTAAGCTTATTCTAGCAATAATTCAACCTAGGGTTCATATTTGGAAAAATACCCATGGCTAAAATTTGTGTATTTTGGAGTTTTATGATAGATATGAGGTTTTAAATTATGTTAAACAACTTATGCTACTCGGTTTTAAGTGAAAAGGGCTTAAATTGGAAAAAAATACCAATAGTCATAAGTATATGTTAGAGTGTGATTTTGATATTGCCATAGAAGGGAAAAATGATCAGCATGTCATAAAACATAAGAAAATAGGATGAAGTTTAATTTACGAGCCTTGGGGAAAAAGTGCAAATATGTGAAAGTTTAGGGGTAAAAATATAATTTTGCAAAAGATTGGGTCAAGGACTGTTTTAATAAATGTCAATATTAAATAAGTTAAATTTTCTATTATAGATCAAGAAGAACGAAATTCGGGAGTAGTTCGGGGAAAAGAAAAAGTAAAGGACTAAATTGTAAAGTTTAGTCACATTTTGTATCAAGGTAAGTTACAGTAAATAAATGCAATATTCTTTTATTTTACATTATTATTGTCAATTTCCAGCATTTATATACTTATGTTATGAAAATATGTAAAGTCGAATTTAAGGTGGAGTGATAGAGGAAAAGTGTTAGAAAGCCCCGGTTGAACCCTAGGAATGTTAGGATATTAGGGTTGACAGGACAGAACAGAAATGAGCCATGTAAGTCCATATTAGAAATATGGCTTTGGAGACAGGATTGAGCCATGTAAGTCCATATTATATATGGCATTGGAGACATGAATAATTCATGTAAGTCCATGTCAAAGACATGGTATTGGCAGGATATTGATAGACGGAACGACCCTAGTATCCTTAGTATTCCGAGTGGTTCAACAGGTCAGGATACGAGTTAAATTACAGTGAATTAACAGAAAAGGAAAATTAGATTATACTTATGAAAAAGGAAAGGTCAGGTAAGAAAGAAGGTAAGGGAATAAAGAAGAAGATAGAAATTGAGAAGTAAAGAAATTTATGATGTTAGATGATATTATGCATAATTATCCATTATGTTGAATGTTGTGATTTATTTGCTTGTAAGCTTACTAAGCCTAGTGCTTAATCTCTTTATTTTCTTCTTCTTATAGTACTTATCTAGTCACTCGGGGATCGAAGGAAACGTCGGAGGCCGATCACACTATCAAAGAAATAACTCGGTATAACTAGACGTTTTGTTTTGGGTATGGCATGTATAGAAACTTAGCTACTTTTGGTATAATATGAACAATGAATGATGTGTAAATACTTGCTAGTGATTAGCTAATAAAATAGCCGATGATATACATATTTATTAATATGTATGATTGATTGATGATTATCACATGAAAATTATGAAAAATGTGAAAGTAACCTAAAAATAGATTCAAGTAACAGAAATGACGTAACTTTGAAAAATCACTAAAAATTGTAGAAACATAGTTTGAAGATGAATAATATATGAAATTAAATCTTATTATGTATATTTTATTATGGAATAAGCAAAAAAGTTAAAGGTATTATATTTTATGAGATATCTAAGTTTTAGTGAAACAAGGTCAGAGCGATTTCTGGATCCCCTGTTTCAACTTTGGAAATTCACAATAAATTGTAAAAAACTAATTAGAAGGTGTAATTTATATGGTTAGAATCCTTATTGAATCTAGTTTTGAGAGAAACAAACGGCTTAGTCATATGAATTTTTTACAGGAAGAAACATGGCTCGTAGTAAGAAGAGGTCAGTGTAGTTGAGTTTTGAAACAGGGGAAAATTTAACTAATAAACTGTACTAATTGGCCAAGCCAAAAATTCTAGAAAAAAATTATTAGATATATATATGAGTCTAGTTTTAGGAAAAATTTACGGATCTAAATTTTGAGTTTTGAAACTTGAGAAATGAATTTTTAAGCAACAATGACGCAGAAAAATAGTTTATTCCAAAAATTAAAATAAGTGGTTTAGAGTTGTTTAAAAGGTAAGATAAGTTTAGTAACACCTCAAGCTTGACTCCGGTGATGGTTTCGGGTGTGGGGGTGTTACATTATTGGTATCAGAGCAGGTTTAGTCGGTTCTCGGAACTGTTAGTGTGAGAAAAAGTCTAGCTATACATGCCATACTTGTATTTTGATAGTGTGACGACTCTTGACGATTTTTAAATATTTTATTTTATAGTAATGGATCCCGGACGAACTGGTCATGATGATGTAGAAAGTAATGCACCTGCTCCCACAGAAGGGGCAGCACCATCTGAGAATAGGCCAGTAATAGTTGATCAGGGAGGAGTGACTCGAGAAGCTCTCTTCCGAGCTTTGAATGATTTGTTTGCCGAGTTCGTTCGTACGAATCCGGTAGTTAGACCTCCACCCCCTCATGATTCTCAGGCTACCCATGTAGCTCAAGCTTCCCCAGTCACAGGTACAGTGGTAAGAGAAAAGGTACCTGTTGATAGAATCAGGAAACAAGGGGCAGAAGAGTTCCGAGCAACAAAAGATGATGATGCAGAAAGAGCAGAATTTTGGTTAGAAAATACTATTAGAGTCTTTGACGAATTATCTTGTACACCCGAGGAATGTATGAAATGTGTAGTATCACTTCTTAGAGACTCAGCCTACTACTGGTGGAAGACACTTGTATCAGTTGTACCAAAGGAGAGGGTCACTTGAGATTTCTTTCAGGAGGAATTTCATAAAAAGTACATCAGTCAGATGTTTATTGACCAGAAGAGAAAGGAATTCCTGGAATTGAAACAAGGTACTATGACAGTGACCGATTATGAGCGCAAATTTGTCAGGCTTAGTAAATATGCTCGAGAATGTGTGTCCACAGAGGCTATCATGTGTAAAAGGTTTGAGGATGGGTTAAATGATGATATCCGACTGTCAGTGGGTGTCCTAGAAATAAAAGAGTTCGTTATTTTGGTTGAGAGAGCCTGTAAGGCAGAGGAGCTGTTAAAAAGAAAAGGCAAAGTTGAGATAGAGACACAAGATTAAAAGAAGAGACAGATGAGCAGATCATTTCAGGCTACATCCAAGAGGCCCAAAGAGTTTTCTACCAGATCTAGCTTTTCGGCAGGGCAATCTAGTCAGAATAGAGGTAGCAGATTTAAGGATTTGAAGGCTCAGACCACCTCGACTACGAGTGTAGGTAATGTCAGACAGGGTAGATCAGGGTGGCCACGGTGTGGTAGACTTCATTATGGTCCTTGTCGGGCAGGCGAAAATGTTTGCTATAAATGTGGTGCTCCAGATCATTTTGTACGAGAATGTCCAGAAGTGGCTAGCAGAGAAGTAACACAGAGTGCTAGATCCGGAAATGCTCCTACTAGAGGCAGATCACTGAGGCAACCGGGAGTAGGAGCAAGTAACAGAGGTACCTTTAGAGATTCGGCTGTGAGACCAGATGTTAGAGCCCCTGCAAGGACTTATGCTATTCGTGCACGCGAAGAGGCATCCTCCCCTGATGTGATTACGGGTACATTTTCTCTACATGATATTAATGTCATTGCTCTGATTGATCCGGGTTCGACTCATTCTTATGTTTGTATGAAATTGATGCCTAGTATAAGTATGCCTATAGAATCTACAGAATTTGTGATTAAAGTATCGAATCCATTAGGCAAGCATGTATTAGTAGATAAAGTATGTAGAAATTGTCCTTTAATGATTAGAGGCTACTGTTTTCCGGCTGATCTCATGCTATTTCCATTTGATGAGTATGATGTAATTCTTGGTATGGATTGGTTGACTACACATGATGTGATAGTGAATTGTGGAAAGAAATTCATTGAGTTGAAGTGTGAAAATGGTGAAATTCTTCGGGTTAATTCAGAAGAGTCAGATAGTTTATTTCCCATAATTTCTGTTATGTCTGCTCAGAAATGTTTGAGAAAAGGGTATGAAGCTTATCTTGCTTTTGTGTTAAACACTAAAGATCCAGAATTGAAAATTGAATCAGTGCCTGTGGTATGTGAGTTTCCCGATGTGTTTCCGGAAGAACTACCAGGTTTGCCTCCTGTTAGAGAAGTTGAGTTTGGTATTGAGTTGATTCCAGGTACCACGGCCATTTCTATTGCTCCTTATAGAATGGCTCCATTGGAATTGAAAGAATTGAAAGCTCAGTTGCAGGAATTAACAGATAAAGACTTGGTAAGACCAAGTAGTTCACCATGGGGTGCACCAGTGCTATTTGTGAAAAAGAAAGACGGATCGATGAGATTATGCATAGATTATCGGCAACTTAACAAGGTAACAGTAAAGAACAAGTATCCATTGCCTAGAATTGATGATTTGTTTGATCAATTGAAGGGAGCTACTGTGTTTTCCAAGATAGATTTGAGATCCGGATACTATCAGTTGCGAGTTAAAGAGTCAGATGTCCTGAAGACTGCTTTTCGGACTAGGTATGGTCATTATGAGTTCCTTGTGATGCCATTTGGCTTGACTAATGCTCCTGCCATTTTCATGGACTTAATGAACTGAATTTTCAGATCGTATTTAGATAAGTTTGTAGTTGTGTTCATTGATGATATTTTGATTTATTCTCATGATGAGACTGAGCATGCAGAGCATTTGAGAACAATTTTACAAATTCTGAGAGATGATAATCAGTTGTATGCCAAGTTCAGCAAAAGTGAGTTCTGGTTATGAGAAGTTGGTTTTCTTGGACATATTGTCTCAGGTGAAGGTATTAAGGTTGATACGAGCAAGATTTTAGCCATTGTTGATTGGAAGCCTCCTAGAAATGTATCAGAAGTTAGAAGTTTTCTTGGTCTTGCCGGATATTATAGACGATTTGTGGAGGGATTTTCCATGATAGCTACCCCATTGACGAGACTGCTACGGAAGGATGTTAAGTTTGAATGGACTGAGAAGTGCCAACAAAGTTTTGACAAGTTAAAGGCATTGTTAACGGAAGCTCCTATCTTAGTACAGCCAGAACCGAGTAAAGAATTTGTGATTTACAGTGATGCATCCTTGAATGGGCTCAGTTGTGTACTCATGCAGGAAGGAAAGGTAATTGCTTATGCCTCTAGACAATTGAAGCCACATGAGAAAAATTATCCGACACATGATTTAGAGCTAGCTGCTATTGTATTTGCATTGAAGATTTGGAGACATTATTTGTATGGTGAAAGGTGTCGGATATTTACCGATCATAAAAGCTTGAAATACTTGATGACTCAAAAAGATTTGATTTGAGGCAAAGAAGATGGTTGGAATTGCTTAAAGATTATGAGTTAGTGATTGATTATCACCTAGGTAAGGCAAATGTAGTTGCTGACGCTTTAAGTAGGAAACTTTTATTTACATTGCGAGCTTTGAATACCAATTTACCCATGTCAGATGATGGTTCTATTTTAGCTGAATTGAGAGCTAAACCGATATTTCTTGAAGAGATTTGTGAAGCTCAGAAAGATGATAATGAGTTACAAGCTAAAAGAGCTCAATGTGAGTCAGGCATAGAATTAGATTTCTGGATTGGTTCTGATGGTTGTTTGATGTTTAGAGACAGAATATGTGTACCAAAGAATGATGAGCTTATTCGGAAGATTTTACAGGAAGCACATAGCAGTTCTTTATCTATTCATCCAGGCAGTACAAAAATGTATAATGATTTGAAGAAATTGTATTGGTGGATAGGAATGAAAAGAGATATTTCAGAGTTTGTTTCTAGATGCTTGATTTGTCAACAGGTAAAGGCCGAACATTAGGTACCCTCAGGATTATTGCAGCCTGTGCTAGTTTCGAAATGGAAATGGGATCGAGTTACTATGGATTTTGTGATAGGATTACCGTTTACACCGAGAAAGAAAGATACAGTATGGGTTGTGATTCATAAGTTAACGAAGTCGGCTCATTTTATCCCAGTTCGTATGGATTATTCACTTGACAAGTTGGCGGAGTTGTATATTTCAGAGATAGTCAGGCTACATGGGGTACCATTATCGATCATTTCAGACAGAGATCCAAGATTTACTTCACGGTTTTGGAAGAAATTAGAAGAGGCTTTGGGCACAAAGTTAAGTTTTAGTACAGCTTTCCATCCTCAAACCGACGGTCAGTCAGAGAGAGTTATTCAGGTACTTGAAGATATGCTTAGATGTTGTGTATTAGAATTTCAAGGTAGTTGGGAAAAATACTTACCATTGGTAGAGTTTGCCTATAATAATAGTTACCAGTCAAGTTTGAAGATGACACCTTATGAAGCTTTGTATGGACGTAAATGCCGTACACCTTTATATTGGACAGAGCTTAAAGAAAGCCAGATTTACGGGGTTGATATAGTTAAAGAAACAGAAGAAAAAGTGAAAGTTATCAGAAATTGTTTAAAAGCAGCTTCAGACAGGCAGAAGTCGTATGCAGATTTAAAAAGGAAAGAGATCGAGTATCAAGTTGGTGACAAAGTTTTTTTGAAAGTATCCCCGTGGAAGAAAGTTCTTAGATTTGGCAAGAAAGGCAAACTAAGTCCATGTTTTATTGGACCGTTTGAAGTAATTGAGAGAGTCGGACCATTAACATATCGGTTAGCTTTGCCGATTGAGTTAGAGAAGATCCATAATGTATTTCATGTGTCTATGCTACGTCGTTATCGTTTAGATCCGTCACATGTGATTTCTCAGACAGAGGTTGAGATTCAGCCAGACATGACTTACGGTGAAGAACCGGTAAAGATTCTAACTCGAGAGGTAAAGCAATTAAGGAATAAAAGTATTGCACTTGTGAAAGTACTATGGAATAGACACGGGGTAGATGAGGCTACATGGGAACCCGAAGAGGCTATGCGAAAACAGTACCCAAATCTCTTCACAGGTAAGATTTTCGGGACGAAAATCCCTAAAAGGGGGGAGAAATGTAACATCCCAAAATAGGGCCTAAACGGAATAGTGGTTACGAAACCACAAATCTGAGGTAGAAAAATTTATTTTATTATTATTTTAAGGTTCATGGTATGATTGCATGATTGTGTGAAAATTTCGTGATGAAATTCCATGCATAAAGTGCTTAAGTTGAGGTTAGGGACTAAATTAAATAATATGCAAAACTTGCATTCTAGAAGTTTTTAGTATGAAATTACTTTGGAATATTAATTAGGAGGGTTTAAATAAAAATTTGACCAATTTTAAGTTCTTGGACAAAAATTAGACATGGAAGGAATTTTTGAAAGTTTAGTAAGGAGGGGTAATTTGGTCATTTGGATATTAAATGAATTAAATAGGGAAAAATAACACAAAAATGGTCATCTTCTCAATTAGTTTTTGCTGATTTTTGCTCTCCTCCATAGCTGGGGTTTCTTCAACTTTCAAGCTTCATAGTAAGTTATTCCAAGCCCCATTTTTAATGATCTTTACGTTTTTAGGGTCCTGGTAACTTGATTAAGCTTATTCTAGCAATAATTCAACCTAGGGTTCATATTTAGAAAAATACCCATGGCTGAAATTTGTGTATTTTGGTGTTTTATGATAGAATATGAGGTTTTAAATTATGTTAAACAACTTATGCTACTCGGTTTTAAGTGAAAACGAGTAAAAGGGCTTAAATTGGAAAAAATACCAATAGTCATAAGTATATGTTAGAGTGTGATTTTGATATTGCCATAGAAGGGAAAAATGATCAGCATGTCATAAAACATAAGAAAATAGGATGAAGTTTAATTTACGAGCCTTGGGGCAAAAGTGCAAATATGTGAAAGTTTAGGGGTAAAAATATAATTTTGCAAAAGTTTGGGTCAAGGACTGTTTTAATAAATGTGAATATTAAATAAGTTAAATTTGCTATTATAGATCAAGAAGAACGAAATTCGGGAGTAGATCGGGGAAAAGAAAAAGTAAAGGACTAAATTGTAAAGTTTAGTCACATTTTGTATCAAGGTAAATTACAGTAAATAAATGCAATATTCATTTATTTTACATTATTATTGTCAATTTCCAGCATTTATATACTGATGTTATGAAAATATGTAAAGTCGAATTTAAGGTGGAGTGACAGAGGAAAAGTGTTAGAAAGCCCCGGTTGAACCCTAGGAATGTTAGGATATTAGGGTTGACAGGACAGAACAGAAATGAGCCATGTAAGTCCATATTAGAAATATGGCCTTGGAGGCAGGATTGAGCCATGTAAGTCCATATTATATATGGCATTGGAGACAGGAATAATTCATGTAAGTCCATGTCAAAGACATGGCATTGGCAGGATATTGATAGACAGGAACGACCCTAGTATCCTTAGTATTTCGAGTGGTTCAACAGGTCAGGATACGAGTTAAATTACAGTGAATTAACAGCAAAGGAAAAGTAGATTATACTTATGAAAAAGGAAAGGTCAGGTAAGAAAGAAGGTAAGGGAATAAAGAAGAAGATAGAAATTGAGAAGTAAAGAAATTTATGATGTTAGATGATATTATGCATAATTATCCATTATGTTGAATGTTGTGATTTATTTGCTTGTAAGCTTACTAAGCCTAGTGCTTAATCTCTTTATTTTCTTCTTCTTATAGTACTTATCTAGTCACTCGGGGATCGAAGGAAACGTCGGAGGCCGATCACACTATCAAAGAAATAACTCGGTATAACTAGACGTTTTGTTTTGGGTATGGCATGTATAGAAACTTAGCTACTTTTGGTATAATATGAACAATGAATGATGTGTAAATACTTGCTAGTGATTAGCTAATAAAATAGCCGATGATATACATATTTATTAATATGTATGATTGATTGATGATTATCACATGAAAATTATGAAAAATGTGAAAGTAACCTAAAAACAGATTCAAGTAACAGAAATGACGTAACTTTGAAAAATCACTAAAAATTGTAGAAACATAGTTTGAAAATGAATAATATATGAAATTAAATCTTATTATGTATATTTTCTTATGGAATAAGCAAAAAAGTTAAAGGTATTATATTTTATGAGATATCTAAGTTTTAGTGAAACATGGTCAGAGCAATTTCTAGATCCCCAATTTCAAATTTGGAAATTCACCATAAATTGTGCAAAACTAATTAGAAGGTTTAATTTATATGGTTAGAATCCTTATTGAATCTAGTTTTGAGAGAAATAAACGTCTTAGTCATATGAATTTTGTACAGGAAGAAACATGGCTCATAGTAAGAAGAGGTCAGTGTAGTTGAGTTTTGAAATAGGGGAACTTTAACTAATAAACTGTACTAATTGGCCAAGGCAAAAATTCTAGAAAAAAATTAGTAGATAGATATATGAGTCTAGTTTCAGGAAAAATTTACAGATCTAAATTTTGAGTTTTGAAACTTGAGAAATGAATTTTTAAGCAACCATGACGCAGAAAAATAGTTTATTCCAAAAATTAAAATAAGTGGTTTAGAGTTGTTTAAAAGGTAAGATAAGTTTAGTAACACCTCAAGCTTGACTCCGGTGATGGTTTCGGGCGTGGGGGTGTTAGACTACTTCAGAAAGATTTGAAGTTTGAATGGTCTAAAAAGTTCCAGAACAGCTTTGATCATTGAAAACTTTATTGACTGAAGCTCCGGTATTAATATAACTCGAATCGGGTAAAGAATTTATAATCTATAGTGATGCTTTGTTGATCGGACTAGGATGTGTTTTGATGCAAGAAGGCAAAGTCATTGCTTGTGTTTCAAGACATTTGAAGCTGCACGAAAAGAACTATCTGACGCACGATCTTGAGTTGGCTGCAATTGTGTTTGCTTTGAATATTTGGCGCCACTATCTATTTAGTGAGAAATGTCACGTATATTTTGATAATAAGATTTTGAAGTATCTGATGACACAGAAAGATTTGAATTCGCGACAAAGAAAATAGTTAGAGCTGCTAAAAGACTATGACCTTGTGATTGATTATCATCCGGGTAAGGCAAATGTTGTTGCTAATGCTTTGAGTCGAAAATCATTGTTCACACTACGTGCGATGAATGCTCGTTTGGTTTTGTCTGATGATGGTTCAGTTTTGGCTGAATTAAAAGTGAGACCTTTGATTTTACAACAAATTATCGAAGCTTAGAAGATTTGTAACACCCCAAACCCGGCCTCGACGTTATGGCTGAATCTGGCGTGTTGCATCAAAGCGTCATTCAAGAATCGAGTTACCGTTAAAAGTTTATTTCTAAAACTAAAACCTTTTGTATGGGGTTAGCAAATCATCTCGTCACAAATGTTTACCAAAATATTTATCTTTGGAATATTAATTCAACTTAAATCACGAAAGCATTTGAAAACCATGAATATTTTGAAAACTCGAGTTTTCCTAAACTAGAAGTTTAATATAAGAAATCAAAAGCCCACTTAAAACTTAAACCCACTATGGCCTTATTATATAACCCAAAACCCAATATGAAATTTAAAATAAATAAACTCAAGTTGCAGATCCACTGTAATCGTGTGGCTACCTCCGAGTCCCTCGCGGCTCCAAATCGTCTAAGACTGGGTATTACCTGCACAGTTAGGCAGAAAGAGTGAGTTTGCGAAAAATCAGTGTGTAATCCCTAAAAAAACAAACAGTCAGATTTAAAGTATGCAGAAACAGACTGGACCTGAGCACATCACAGAAATAGTATCAGGTGGGCCTTAGCCCATTAACAGAATCAGGTGGGCTTAAGCCCAATATAGAATCAGTATCAGATGTAGATATGCGAACAGATTCCTAGCCCACTCCAACCAACAGACCACCCGTACCAACCAACACATCATGTGGGGATAAAATCGACCCACCCAGCCAACACACCAAGCTTAGCACCGGTTGCGGCACTAAGTCAACAGAACGGCTCAACACCGTAGACAGAATGGCTAAAGGCCATAAATATCGCAGCAACATTTCTAGTTAACAGAACGGCTATAAGCCATAAGTATCACGGAAAGGCTGAATGCCTTGTATAGAATGACTACAGGCCTTACACTTTCTGCATCCCTAATAACCCAACCCCCTGCAATATGTCATGTCATAAATATTACGTGCATGTAAAGTTATACTCAGTACAATCATATATGTAAATCACAAGCACATCAATCATACGGAACATAAGGCATAATCGTCATTCTACCATATAGGGGTATTACGATAATTATACCCTATAGGGGTATTACGATAATTTTACAAACTGAGGTCTTAACGACCCAACAGAAGGTCCACTGTCGCCTCGAGTGACTTAAGTAACCTAAACAGACATAACAGCGCAAATGGGCTTAAGGCCCATTACTTAGCCCAAGTGGCCCCACACACTCGTGTGGCCCATTTAGCCCAAATTTAGATACGGTTATGTGACCTACATAGCCCAATCCAATAATTATCACAAATTGCAGATTTAATTCGTGTGGGGCCAACGAGCCCATCGGGCCCACACGGCCCATTAGGCCCAACGTGGTCCAGAACTACCTAAGTCATGTGCGTGACATGACAAGTCTATCTACGTCCCACTTAACAATAAAGTTTACCCACGTGGTCCACGAGCCCATTGGGCCCATAGGCCCATTACAGCCCAGGCCCATGAGATCGCTCATGGTGGCCTTCCTCGACATACGTCCAAGTTTCGTCGGTTCGGTTTACCCCACGAGCGATCGCACGCTCGTGAGGCCCCAAGTACCGAAGTTTTAGCTTTTTGGCTTTTGCCAACTTCCAACAAAGAAGGGTGTGAATACACACCTGTTTATGAGAACGCGTCAAAGTCCGCGATCACCAACCTTGGTTAAGTAGGTATGAAACAATCCCTCCTAAAACCAATGATCAAGAACTCATCTTGTGTTTCAAGACATTTGAAGCTTCACGAAAAGAACTATCTGACGCACGATCTTGAGTTGGCTGCAATTGTGTTTGCTTTGAATATTTGGCGCCACTATCTATTTAGTGAGAGATGTCACGTATATTCTGATAATAAGATTTTGAAGTATCTGATGACACAGAAAGATTTGAATTCGCGACAAAGAAAATAGTTAGAGCTGCTAAAAGACTATGACCCTGTGATTGATTATCATCCGGGTAAGGAAAATGTTGTTGCTAATGCTTTGAGTCGAAAATCATTGTTCGCTCTACGTGCGATGAATGCTCGTTTGGTTTTGTCTGATGATGGTTCAGTTTTGGCTGAATTAAAAGTGAGACCTTTGATTTTACAACAAATTATCGAAGCTCAGAAGATTTGTAACACCCCAAACCCGGCCTAGACATTATGGCCGAATCTGGCGTGTTGCATCAAAGCGTCATTCAAGAATCGAGTTACCGTTAAAAGTTTATTTCTAAAACTAAAACCTTTTGTATGGGATTAGCAAATCATCTCGTCACAAATGTTTATCAAAATATTTATCTTTGGAATATTAATTCAACTTAAATCACGAAAGCATTTTGAAAACCATGAATATTTTGAAAACTCGAGTTTTCCTAAACTAGCAGTTTAATATAAGAAATCAAAAGCCCACTTAAAACTTAAACCCACTATGGCCTTATTACATAACCCAAAACCCAATATGAAATTTAAGATAAATAAACTCAAGTTGCAGATCCACTATAATCGTGTGGCTACCTCCGAGTCCCTCGCGGCTCCAAATCGTCTAAGACTGGGTATTACCTGTACAGTTAGGCAGAAAGAGTGAGTTTGCGAAAACTCAGTGTGTAATCCCTAAAAAAAAACAGTCAGATTTAAAGTATGCAGAAACAGACTGGACCGAGCACATCACAGAAATAGTATCAGGTGGGCCTTAGCCCATTAACAGAATCAGGTGGGCTTAAGCCCAATATAGAATCAGTATCAGATGTAGATATGCGAACAGATTCCTAGCCCACTCCAACCAACAGACCACCCGTACCAACCAACACATCATGTGGGGATAAAATCGACCCACCCAGCCAACACACCAAGCTTAGCACCGGTTGCGGCACTAAGTCAACAGAACGGCTCAACACCGTAGACAGAATGGCTAAAGGCCATAAATATCGCAGCAACATTTCTAGTTAACAGAACGGCTATAAGCCATAAGTATCACGGAAAGGCTGAATGCCTTGTATAGAATGACTACAGGCCTTACACTTTTTGCATCCCTAATAACCCAACCCCATGCAATATGTCATGTCATAAATATTACGTGCATGTAAAGTTATACTCAGTACAATCATATATGTAAATCACAAGCACATCAATCATACGGAACATAAGGCATAATCGTCATTCTACCATATAGGGGTATTACGATAATTATACCCTATAGGGGTATTACGATAATTTTACAAACTGAGGTCTTAACGACCCAATAGAAGGTCCACTGTCGCCTCGAGTGACTTAAGTAACCTAAACAGACATAACAGTGCAAATGGGCTTAAGGCCCATTACTTAGCCCAAGTGGCCCCACACACTCGTGTGGCCCATTTAGCCTAAATTTAGATACGGTTATGTGACCTACATAGCCCAATCCAATAATTATCACAAATTACAGATTTAATTCGTGTGGGGCCCACGAGCCCATCGGGCCCACACGGCCCATCTAGGCCCAACGTGGTCCAGAACTACCTAAGTCATGTGCGTGACATGACAAGTCTATCTACGTCCCACTTAACAATGAAGTTTACCCACGTGGCCCACGAGCCCATTGGGCCCATAGGCCCATTACAGCCCAGGCCCATGAGATCGCTCATGGTGGCCTTCCTCGACGTACGTTCAAGTTTCGTCGGTTCGGTTTACCCCACGAGCGATCGCACGCTCGTGAGGCCCCAAGTACCGAAGTTTTAGCTTTTTGGCTTTTGCCAACTTCCAACAAAGAAGGGTGTGAATACACACCTGTTTATGAGAACGCGTCGATGTCCGCGATCACCAACCTTGGTTAAGTAGGTATGAAACAATCCCTCCTAAAACCAATGATCAAGAACTCATCTTGTTCGCTCTATTTAAAGCTAGCTTCTCGCCAATTCTCATGTTAGCTTCCCCATGTGGGATTACTTTCAACCATTAGGAAAATTCCTTATTCTTTTATGACCACTTAAACTATAGAGTTCCAGTCCAACTCCACCTCCTACACGGCTCAAATAGAAAAATAAATACTCCATTACGCATCCCAAGACTTGAACCTTAAACCTCATAGTTACACAACTCGCCACCTTGCCACTACAACACAAGGCTTTTTGTGTCACCATTTTAGCCTCAATTAATTATAAGGTCTATAGGCCAAAGTCCAGGTTCCTTTAAAAGAAAAACCAAAATAAATTACAAGAGCCAAGACTTGAACCCTTACTCCCTTGAAACCCTAATGACGCCACAACCACTAGACCACATGCTTCCTTACAACATTCATTTAACACAATAATTTAAAAGGCCTTCATCTAAGCACCCAAGGTTTTATTCACTTAAAACCAAAAGTTTTGCTAAAGCCCAGGTTTGAACCTAGGACTTTTGCAACTCCTCTTAGGACCCTTAACCACTTGAGCAGACATTTAATTGTGTCATTTCCTTGCACAATTAAATACTTATATACAACTTCCTTACGGACCCATACTCAAGGCTAATACTTCTAGGCCCAAATTCAAGGCGTTACAATTCTACCCCCTTAAAGAAATTTTATCCTCAAAATCTACAATTATTTGAACAAGTGCTTAGCTCAATCTACACCACTACGCTCCTGCTACGTACTCTAGTTCCAAACTAAATGTAGTACACTATGGTTTAAGTACGTACCAGTATCAGCATCTAGAGTGTCTTCGACCTCTCGACGACATGCTGCACAGACCAAAGCTAGTTGCCTCGCCTCAGCTTGACCAGCAACTCTGACTAGTACTCCACGGCCCATTCCATTTCCACCCTTGGCCTGACCACGGCCTGTTGCTGGCTGCTAACCACCTCTCGCTGGGTGAGCAATACCCTGCCCTGCAGCTTGCATCTATGTACAATCTGTTACAAAGTGCCCCATTGATCTGCACCTGAAGTATGTTGATCGCGTGATTTCGTGATAGGTTTTAAGTATTTATAACTAATCATTCTTAAAACTAACTATTATCGCGATGTACACAAGTGTACCTATTGAACAATAGTTAGTTTTAGCCAGACTGGATTGTCGAACCCGAGAGAACTAAAAGTACTAGTAATGACTGTCATTTTATTATCTAGCCTAAGAATAAAGAGGTTTTTGTTTTAACTAACTAATTATCTAAACTAAGAATTCACAGAGAATGGAATTGGGGAATTTCTTTTGGGAAAATCGATTGAATTAAGACAATACCTAAGGAAAAATCCACCTAGACTGTACTTGTTATTCTGGCTCCGAATCGGACGATTTATTCATTTAACTTGTTGCATAGAGATCCCTAAGTTATGTTATTATCCCTATTCAAGACTAATAATGTCTAATCCCTAGATTGAATAATTGAGACCTTTCCCTATTAACACCCTAGGGTTGCATTAACTCGATCTATGGATCCCCTTATTAGGTTTCACCCTAATCTGGCAAAATCTTGTCACCTTATGTCTAGGCGCGCAATCAACTCCGCTAAATTAAGAAAAATGTACTCTTAGACAGGGTCTGTTCCTCCTCTGAATAAGAGCTTATCTTGAATCAGTATCCTGGGATATCAAAACAAGAATTAAGAATGCATAATTAAGAACAAGTTAAATATTTATCATACAATTCAGAAAATAATAACAAGATTCGTCTTAGGTTTCATTCCCCTTAGGTATTTAGGGGTTTTAGTTCATAACTAAATAATAAAACATCTCAGAATAATAAAGAATACAAAACATAAAGAAAACCCAAAACTCCTGAAGGGAAATTGAGGAGAGATCTTCAGTCTTGATGGTGAATCCGGCTTCTGAGATGGATCAATCGGCTTCTTTGGAGTAATTCCTTACTCCCTATTCTGTGCCCCCTTTTCTTTCTTCTCTAGGGTGTATTTATAGGTTTTGGAATGCCTAAGAGCCCTCAAAATTAGCCCTTTCCGAATGGGACTCAACTTGGGCTCAATAGGGACATGCCGTGTGCAATTACTTCAGGCCGTGCTCGAGCCTGCCAAATTGACACGGCCATGTGGACTGCCTATGTGAGGAGGTCCAAGCCATGTTAATTTCGTACTTTGGCCCATTTTCTCCGGTTTTGGCCCGTTTCTCGTTCCTTTCGCTCTCTTATGCTCTCCTAAGTATAAAACATGAAATTAAAGCATTAAGAGAATCGAATTCACCAATTCTAATAGGAAATCATCATTAAAATGTGTTAAACATGGGGTAGAAATATGTATAAAAATACCCCCATACTTAAGCATTTGCTTGTCCTCAAGAAAAATTCTCAACTCATAATCAAAATAAATTCTTCTCAACTTATAATTTCTATCGATAATATCTCAAAATAATTCATAGGTAATCATACATTGAGAATTCAACTAAAAGAACATAAAAGTTTCAAACATTCCAAGTTTAGCATTTTCTCCTGAAAACATAGGTGTTTCTCCTCATTTAAGTAATTATCTTTGAGTCCAAAATATCATAGAGTTTCACATCCTCACTAAAGATTCACTCAAATCACTCGAGGTGTTTTAAGGACAATAAATGAAGCACTCAGTAGTCAATAATGAAAAGTCATTACCATAGGCTTGCATGAAAATCAAATTTCCATCATTGATAAATTGAGATGAATCATCAATCAAAAGGTCTTTAGAAGGTTGTAATGAGGCTTGGTTAGGGGGTGTGGTTACAAGCTGAAAGAAAGGGTTAGAATCGACATTAAATTGAAAATTTGCCTAACTAGAAAAGGAGTTAATCATCACTTGCGTACAACAGAGCTTCTTCTCAGAATATAGGATTACTAATGTGTATACATAATTTTTTTTTAAGAACAAGTTAAATAACATAGACTCACTATTAAGAACAAGACATAGCTAAGCAATTTATTCAACTCAAATCTCGAAAAAAATAGGGATTAATTTAGGGGATTTCAACAATAATGGGTTAAGAGTTAATATTAAGGGTAATACAAGAAAATGGCTTGTTAGGCTCAAGGGGGTTTAGTTGGGGTTAATCGTGGAGGTAGGCTTTTCATGGCATGAGTGGGTTAATCCTAAGTGCCTTAATCATTTTGACATATCAAATCAATTGGTGTGGTCTCGACATGTATAATCAAGCAAGTTCTAGAATAACAGTTCAATACTGACGCACTCAAAGCAATAAGAAAAGTGAGCATGAAAGAATTACTAAATGCTCAAAAGGCTCAAAAATCTCACAAAAATTATGGCTTTTTGATGTTTAAAACTTGTGAATTCCAACTCAAAGTAATACCTAAACTTTGGGGAAACAACCTAAGATTTTAAATTCTTAAAAATCAACTTATCATGCTTGATTCTCTAATGTCTTCAGGTTTAAACAATCAATGCATAATGCCTATGTTTTAATTCAAGATATATCAACAAAAATCATAAATCAATCAAAATTTATCCTAAATATGATATGAGAGCTTTTCAAGAGAACAAGGTAGTCATTCAGGGATTTTTCTGATAATGAATTAAATACCCCCCACACTTAAGATGTACATTGCCCTCAATGTACAAAGGTAGATATTAAAATATAAAAATAAGATAGGGAGAGAAGATAAACTTTCTGAATTAAGAATGGATGATATTCTTGGATTGGTGAGATCGAGTATTGGAAATAAAGCTGGAGGGCAAGCATGATTCTGAATGATAAAAGGAGAGTTAAGGGAATAATCTGATACTAGTGATAAAGATAAGCCGTGTTTAAAAAAAACAAATGAATCTTAAAAACTTAACAAAATAAAATAAAATAAAATAAGATAAATAATCAAAATTTTCATGTGGCATGGCCGATGCACACGCCCGTGTGGATCGTGTCCCGTCTGTGTTCATCGCAATTTGAGATCTTGTCACACGGCCTTCTGGCATGCCCGTGTGGCTACATGATCGTGTCGCATGGCCGTGTCTACCGCGGTTCACTTCTCCCACGGTCGCGTACCTCTGAGCACGCTCTGTTATTTTGAACGTGTCATCCATGGGTGCTAGACACGAGCGTGTCGAATGCCCATGCTATTTTAACAGGTTCACCCACGGTTCTTACACACGGGCGTGTCTCACCCCTGTGTTGTTTTGGCAGGTTCGACCACGGCCATGTCACAGGCCGTGGCGTTTTATCGTAGCCTGTGTTTGGGAAAAATTATTGTCCTATTTTCACACCGCCCTAAGCACGCCCGTGCTCTTGGCTGTGTCCCTGTGGAAAACCTGTATTCAAATGCTCTATTAGTAAGTTAGATGTTGAAGACTAAATTTTAAATAAATTAATACAGTTAGTGCTCGGGTTGCCTCCCGAGAAGCACTTATTTATAGTCTAAGCTCGACTTACCTCTCCGTTGAATGATCATGGTGGTTTGAGGAGTTTATACTCCTCATTCTTGCTATTAATCTCATCAAAATAAGGTTTTAAAAGGGTGTTGTTTACCTTAAAAGTGCCGAACTTAGGATGATTCACCTCGAACCGTACCGAATGGGAAAATGCTGAGTATTGTAAGAGGGATTTCTTCATTTGATGTGGTAGCGACAATGTGGGGATCTGTGGCATCTAATAACACTCTATCTCCAACCTTAAGTTGATTTGGAAAGGGATTGAGCTTGTTCTGTCGTAGATTCAGTTTGTCAGGTGTTCTCGGTTTATGCGCCCTCCATTCATCTAGCTCCTCAATTTGTAGCCTTCGATCTTCATGAATGGCCCTCTACTATTGCTTGAGAATGGTTCATGTACTTCTTCCAGAATCATTTCCTGTAAAGAAGGTTGCACCATATTGTTAGTTTTAGTAGAATGGTTTAGACGATCACCTTCAATTTCCATTGTGTTGCCAGAATTGCGAGCTTGAAGGTGATTGTTTCGTCTCCCACACGGAATGTGAGTTCACCTGTGCCAACATGAATAATTGTTTTAGCAGTTGCTAAAAAGGGCCTTCTTAGAATTAAAGGAGTGTTGCTATCCTCCTCTATGTCTAGAACAATGAAGTCAACGGGAAATATAAATTTATCGATTTTAACTAGCACATCTTCAATAATACCCCTAGGAAATCTTATAGTTTTATCTGCTAATTGAATGCTCATCCTAGTCTGTTTAGGTTTCCTAAGACCTAATTGTTTGAACATTTTGTAAGGCATGATGTTAATACTAGCCCCCAAATCAGCTAATGCATTATTAACATCTAAACTACCAATTAAGCAAGGAATTGTAAAACTCCCTAGATCTTTAAGTTTGTTGGGTAGTTTATTCTGGAGAATAGTTGAGCAAACTGCGTTTAGCTCCACATGCGATGCCTCGTCCATCTTCCGCTTATTTGCTAAAAGCTCTTTTAAAAATTTCATTGCGTTTGGCATCTGTGATAGAGCTTCAATAAACGGTAAGTTAATATGTAATTCTTTTAAGAGTTTAAGGAATTTACCAAATTGTTCATCTGAGCGGTCTTTCCTTGTCGTGTTGGGGTATGGCACACGAGGTTTATATTCGACATTCACCAATTTGTTTTTATTGTGATCTACCTCACCTTGACCTTTGCTTACCACAGTTTCTTGCCTCGATTTTGGCTCAGGCTTAACAAATCCTTCTTCATCTTGAACATTAATCGCGTTGAGTTATTCCCTTAGGTTAGGTTCAGTATTACTTGGCGAGGTCCCTTGTGGTCGTTCGGAGATTAGTTTGGAAAGCTGGCCTATTTGAGTTTTGAGCCCTTGGATCGACGCTTGTTGATTTTTAAGTGCTGTCTCGGTATTCTGGAAACGAGTTTTTGACACTGATATAAACTTTGAGAGTATCTCTTCAAGGTTCGGCTTCTTTTCCTGTTGGTAGGGTGGTTGTTGGTAGCTTGGAGGTGGTTGTGGTCTTTGATTTTCTTGACTGCCCCACGAGAAATTGGGGTGGTTCCTCCAACCTGCATTGTAAGTGTTACTATATGGATTGTTTTGAGCTCAAGGATTATTACCCATGTAATTTAATTGCTCATTATCAATGTTGTGGCCATAAGATTGGTATTCCGAATGGCTTGTTCCACCTCCACTTGCTTCGCATTGCATTACTGGGTGAACCTGTGAAGAACTAATAAAATGATCAATCTTTTTATTTAGAAGTTCTACCTAGTTTGATAGCATAGTAATCGAATCGACATTATAAACGCCTGTTGTTTTAGTTGGTTTTGTCCTCATGACTTGCCACTGATAGTAATTCAGTGACATCTCCTCTATAAACTCATAAGCATCTTCAGGTGTTTTATTATTGATGGTTCCGCCAGCAGCTGCGCCAACCATTTGCCGAGTCGAATGATTCAGGCCATTATGGAACGTTTGAACCTGAAGCCAAAGCGGTAACCCATGGTGAGGGCACCTTCTCAGTAAGTCTTTGTATCTCTCCCATGCATCGTAAAGAGTTTCTAAGTCCATCTACACAAACGAAGAGATATCATTATGTAATTTAGCCATTTTAGTCGGTGGGAAATATTTTAATAGAAATTTTTCAGTCATTTGTTCCTAAGTAGTGATTGACCCTCGTGGTAATGAGTTCAACCACTATTTAGCTTTTTCCTCAACAAAAAGGGAAAAACCGAAGACGAATGGCATCATCAGAAACACCATTAATTTTAAATGTATCGCATAGTTCTAAGAAGTTGGTTAAATGAGCATTGGGATCGTCATCCTGCAAACGATCAAACTGAACAAATTGCTGTATCATTTGAATAGTGTTAGGTTTTAGTTCAGAAGTATTTGCAGCTACAGCAGGTCTAACTATGCTCGATTCAGTTCCTGTTAAAAAAGGTTTAGCATAATCATACATAGTGCATGGAGTAGGATTTTGATTTACCGCAATTGCAGGAGGTAGCTGATTGTCTTGGTTTTCAGCCATCTTTTTCGTTGGGGGTTGAGTATTGTTTTCTTTCTCGTTCTCTATGTATCTTAGACTTCGCCTTATTTCTCTTTGGTTTCTGCGAAATGTGCGATCGATTTCTTCATCAAAAAGTAGTGGTCCTGACGGGTTTCTTCTAGTCATAAACTATAAAAACCTGCCAGAAGAAAGAAAAAAAACTAGTAAATTAGAATAAAATTAACAATAAAATTAGATTGCAAGAAAAATAAATGGCTAAAGTAATAAAAATTGAGTGTTCCAAATATTTTAGTTCCCCAGCAACGGCGCTAAAAACTTGATCGCATGATTTCGTGAAGGTTTTAAATATTTATAATTAATCGTTCTTGAAACTAACTATTATCACGGTGTAGGCAAGTGTACCTATCGAACAGTAGTATAGTTTTAGCAAGACCAGATTGTTCGAACCCAAGGGAACTAAAAGTACTAGTAATGACTGTCTTTTTATTATCTAGCCTAAGAATAAAGAGGTTTTTGTTTTAACTAACAAATTATCTAAACTAAGAATTCAAAGAGAATGGAATTGGGGAATTGCTTTTGGGAAAATCGATTGAATTAAGACAATACCTAAGGAAAAATCCACCTAGACTGTACTTGTTATTCTGGCTTCGAGTCGGATGATTTATTCATTTAACTTGTTCGATAGAGATCCCTAAGTTATGTTATTATCCCTATTCAAAACTAATAACGTCTAATCTCTAGATTGAATAATTGAGACCTTTCTCTAATTAACACCTTAGGGTTGCATTAACTCGATCTATGGATCCACTTATTAGGTTTCACCCTAATCCGGCAAAATCTTGTCACATTATGTCTAGGCACGGAATCAACTTTGCTTAATTATGAAAAATGTACTCTTAGACAGGGTCTGTTCCTCCTCTGAATAAGATCTTATCTTGAATCAGTATTCTGGGATATCAAAACAAGAATTAAGAACACATAATTAAGAACAAGTTAAATATTTATCATACAATTCAGAAAATAATAACAAGATTCATCTTAGGTTTCATTCCCCTTAGGTATTTAGAGGTTTTAATTCATAACTAAATAAGAAAACATCTCAGAATAATAAAGAATACAAAACATAAAGAAAACCCAAAACTCCTGAAGGGAAATTGGGGAGAGATCTTCAGTCTTGGTGGTGAATCCAGCTTCTGAGATGGATCAATCGGCATCCTTGGAATAATTCCTTACTCCCTATTCTGTGCCCCCCTTTTCTTCCTCCTCTACGGTGTATTTATAGGCTTTGGAATGCATAAGAGCCCTCAAAATTAGCCTTTTCTGAATTGGACTCAACTTGGGCTCGACAGGGATACGCCCATGTGCGATTACTTTAGGCAGTGCTAGAGCCTGCCAAATTGACACTCACGTGTGGTCTACCCGTGTGAGGATGTCCAGGCCATGTTGATTTCGTACTTTGGCCCATTTTCTCCAATTTTGGCCCGTTTCTCTTTCCTTTCGCTCTCCTATGCTCTCCTAAGTATAAAACATGAAATTAAAGAATTAGGAGCATCGAATTCACCAATTCTAATAGGAAATCATCCATAAAATGTGTTAAAAATGGGGTAAAAATATGTATAAATTACGGTTTATCACATGTCCCATTTCTTTTTCGACACTCACCTCGATGATAATTCCCATAATCCGCACAGGGCTGTAATCCAGTAACAACAACAGGGGCTCTAACTCGAACTGGCCCTTCCATTCTGGCATTTTTCTTAGGTCTCCAATCCGAGTTGAAGGGTTCTAAATCCCTCATATCCCTGCTCCTTTCCTTTTCCCAGTTCTGACGCTCTGCCAGCAATCTTAGCTTTCTCCACTAACATGGCAAAGTCCCGCTCCCTCTGTAGAGCTATCAACACTCGGAGTCTGTCTTTGAGGCCGTCATCAAACTGAACATAGTGCTTGTATTTTGTTGCTACTATTCCTCGGGCATACCGACAAAAATTCTGCCTCGTACTCCGCCACGAATCTGTCACCTTGAACCAAATTTAGAAATTCTTTTCTATGAGCGTCCACATAGCTGGCACCCATGTACTTTCCCTGAAACATGGTCTTAAAGAACTCCCAGGTCAATCAATCAGATGAGGTACCCTCTTTTACTATAAGCCACCACTGATAGTGTAACACCCCAATCCCGTATCCGTCGCCAGAATAGGTAAAGGGGCATTACCGGACTTGAAACTCATATCAGAATAGTATTTTTTTTGAACATTCCTTTAGATAAGTACACATTCAAAAGATGCCATTTTCGCATGGCTTATATACATTAACCAAAATATTCTTCAGCCACTGGTCTGTTCTATACATGCCATAAAATAATTCTAAACATAACAGTAACAAGCAGTGGATAGTGATAGTGTGACTAGTTGCTGACGATCCCCGAGCCTGTAGCTTCGAAATGAGATCTATAAAACAGAGAAAACAAAGTAAACGGAGTAAGCATTACAATGCTTAGTAAGTTTTAAGCAGTGTCAACAGATAACAATCAAATTATAACATAGTTGTTCGTATTTTTATTTCACTCTTCCTTCGGGCATGCCATCCCTTTACGGAATATGCACATCTCATCATATACAATAGGCGGATAAACTTTCACATAAAAGTGAGCTCATGTGACATAGATATATTGTATAATTTCACATAACCTCTCACACTGATCCGATGTCACATAATCATAGGAATAGTCTCATAGATTGCTCTCATATGCATCACATAACTACCTTATGATTTAGTTCAAATGAAGCTCACATATAAACTTGGAGTACATACCTGTTTAACCTTTCGCATTGAATATATTTATAAGCAATTCTTATTACGAAGTCTTATAGCTTTAACCTCTTCTCGGATTATCGGCGAGACCTTTAGCTCAGATGAAATCTCCACACGAAGTTATCGGGTCTTACCCGGACAAAATCTCCACACGTAGTCATCGGGTCTTACCTGGACATAATCTCCACACGTAGTCATCGAGTCTTACCCGGAATATATTTCCAAGTTTCATGTACATTTAATCACATGTTACAACATTCACATCGACTGTCATATTTGTAATTCATTTGCCTCATCAAAAATCTAATAATACACACCTTTCACATTTGGTCATTCGGCCACAATATACACACATCGCCTACATATTTCACACTAGCCATTCGGCTTTACCACATATACATATCTCATACATATTTCACACTAGCCATTCGGCTTTACCACATATACATATCTCATATATATATTTCACATTGACCATTCGGCTTTACCACATATGCATATCTCATACATATTTCACATTAGCCATTCGGCTTTACCACATATAGATATCTCATATATATATTTCACATTAACCATTTAGCTTTACCACATATACATATCTCATATATATATTTCGCATTAGCCATTCGGCTTTACCACATATACGTATCTCATACATATTTCACATTAGCCATTCGGCTTTACCACATATGCATATCTCATACATATTTCACATTAGCCATTCGGCTTTACCACATATGCATATCTCATACATATTTCACATTAGCCATTCGGCTTTACCACATATACATATCTCATACATATTTCACATTATCCATTCGGGTTTACCACATATACATATCTTATACATCAATTTCAGCAATAGCTTATAAGCAACTCAAATAGTTTCATCAATGTTTACAACAAATTCACATATTCACTACAAGCTATTTTCCTGAGCAATAGTCACTAAATTATTTATAACTGGAGCTACAAAACTCAAAATCAATTGCCATTAATTTTCCCTGAATATAGACTCATATATCTTCCATCAATAAAATTTTTAGAATTTTAGGTTTGGCCAATCAATACCATATTTTTCTTAAAGTTTCCCCTGTTTCACTGTTTGACTAATCTGACCACTCTTCACTATGAATCAAATTTCTCATTGTACAGAATTCAAAATGTCTTCTATTTGATTTGATTTGAAACTAGACTCATTAAGGAGTCTAATAATACAAATTTTATATTAAAACCATTTTTTTACAAATTATAATGATTTTCTAAAAACCGAACAGGGGATTTTAGAGTCATTCTGACACCGTCTCACTCAACTTTAAATATCTCTTTATAGGAAATTTCTTTGCTCACACAGTCTCTTTTATAAGAAACTAGACTAATTAAGCTTTGATTACATATTTTATTCAGCCTATAATTCCACACCATCAATTTATGGTGATTTTCTAAAATCACGTTACTGCTGCTGTCCTAAGCAAAATATTACAATTTGCTCTTAAATTTCCAAGTCCAAACACTTATGAACTCACCATTTGAGTTTAAAACATATCATAGCCACATCATATCTTATTAAATCAACTCATTATGTCCTATTATGATTGAATTTACTCAACGTTTAATCACTTAAAACTTACCTCGGAAGTGGTCGACGACTAGATATCCACGGCTATTCGTTTACTTTCTCTTTTCCCCTATCCGACTTTGATCCTCTTTGCTCTTAAGCTTAAGTAAAACAATAGATTTGCTTAAGTACTTAACTAATATTATTCACTTAACAATCACATTTGGCAATCACATACCATTTAATCTATATCTAAAACAATAGATTTCAATATGTATCATATTTAATAATTCATGCCATGACTCGATCTCATGCTTATTTAATTTATATCTAATTCACATTCACAAGCAAAGAGCCACTTAATTTATCATGCTTCCTTATACATGAATTTAATCATATTGCCGAATATTAACCCAACATCACAAGCATAATCACCATGAAACTTGCCTTAATACACATTTTATCCCATTGCCAAATACATATATATATCATCAAACAAATATTTATTCACATCACAACAATTCATTCACATCTCTATAAATGGTCATAATCGGACATTATAAACAAATCAACTAGTTTAGCATTCAAATTCTTCTAACCATTCCTCAATCATTTACTCAATGAACAACAATCCATGCACATCAAAGCATAGTCGAATGTATCATTCTTCTTAAATTCAAAAATAAATGCATGGGCTAACTTCAAAATCTATTTAACAACTCAACTTTATAAACACATATTCGGCTAGGAAGAAAGATTGATAATTTAACAACCTTAGCTTAACATATAATTTGTTGTAACACATCTTTAAGCATTCTTTTATTCCATCAACTCAAAACACATTCATCACTCACAATAACTAAGTTCATATTCGGCAATGGCCTCCAATATAGTGACCGATTCTTCTCAACTAGCACCTAGTGTACACACATGATCATTTGTTTGATTCAAACACCTATCCACCAAAAATTTATCCAAATTAACAATAACAACAACCACATTCCTTGTTATCTACCATGACCGAAACCCATATTCATTCACCAAATATCAAAAATTTAACATGGGTCCAATAAAGAACTTAGAAATTTACTAGGATTTAACTAATATTTCAAAAATTAACCAAAACTTCTTACCTTAATATTGACCTTAGATGACCGAATGCTTCACTTCCTTCTTCCTCTTTTCATTTCGGCCAAGAAGAACCGATTTCTTCTCTTGTTTTCATCACACTTTCATTCTTTTCTTTCTTTTATTATCCTTAGTATTTCTTTTATTTATTTCCTTTCTTTTACATAAAATAATGACCATTTCATGAAGATTCACTACATATTCTAATATATGCACCATCATGGCCGGCCACTATGTATAAAAAAAGGAGTATTTGACATGCAAAACCATTGTTTTCACTACATGCTTTAATAGGTCCTTATAGATTAACCTATCACATTTCACAAGTGTCACACATAAGTCCTATTAACTAAATTCACAAGCAATTAACTAAATCGAAGCTTAAAACTTTCACACATTCATATTCACATATTTTAGACAATAATTATCATATTCAAAAAATTTGGTGACTCGGTTTAGCGGTCCCGAAACTGCTTTCCGACTAGGGTCACTTTAGGGCTGTCACAGATAGGCTTCATCTCTCAGTATGGACACAACACCCTTCAACTTTTGTTTAGATGTATAGTCAAGGTCATCCATAATTCTTTCTGTGGCCTCTAACCAGTATTCTACCATACTCGGGGCCACCGCAGAAACTCTCCTAAAGATCTCTGCTCCATTTGATCAGAGTCATTCTGTAATTGACCCACGGCCCGCAGTAACTGTATTCGACTCAGCAGTACCCGTAACCCTTTCTAGAATCCTCAATATTGCTTGGGACAATGCGTCGTCCCTAGTCGCTCGATCAAACGACCTTGTCTCAACCACCGGTGAAGCTAGTGCTTCCCTCGCCACAATGTTTGGCATGTGCCCCGATGCTGATGATCCAGTTCTAGCACCTCCACGGCCTCTATCGCGGCCTCTTGCACCCCTTCTAAGGCTCATTTACACTATGCGTATTATCTGTTTTAGAAATTTTATGCAATTTAGTTACAATTTCAATAATTAAGCAGATGTCTTATGAGAAATAGTAGTTTAGGGTTTGTTTTTGCATTCGCAAGCTCACAACAGTTTTTCAGTTTACTTTATCTATGGAGTTTCAGTGTAGTACTACTATCTATAGTAGTTTCTCAGTATAAAATTTCAGTCTATAACAGTAAATAGAGTCAGAGAACTTACAGATTTGGTGCGGGAGACTCAGTGTGCCACACTTTTCAGAAAATACCTCAAAACACTTTACATATTTGGAAACAACCTCATGAAATATAAAATCTTGAAAACCTATTCCACAGTCGAGTTTTGCAACTCAGCTCTGATACCACTAAATGTAACACCCCAATCCCGACCTAGACATTATGGCCGAATTTGGCGTGTTGCATCAAAGCGTCATTCAAGAATCAAGTTGCCTTTAAAGGTTTATTTCTAAAATTAAAACCTTTTGTACGGGGTTAGCAAATCATCTCGTCACAAACGTTTCCAAAAATATTTGTCTTTGGAATATTAATTCAGCTTAAATCGCGGAAGCATTTTGAAAACCATGAATATTTTGAAAACTCGAGTTTTCCAAGACTAGTAGTTTAATATAAGAAATCAAAAGCCCACTTAAACGTAAACCCACTATGGCCTTATTACATAATCTAAAACCCAATATTAAATTTAAAATAAATAAAGTTAAGTTACAGATCCACTGCAATCGTGTGGCCACCTCCGAGTCTCTCGTATTGGGTATTACCTGCACAGTTAGGCAAAAAGGGCGAGTTTGCAAAAACTCAATGTGTAATCCCTAAAAAAACAAACAGTAAGATATACGATATGCAGAAACAGATTGGGCCTGAGCCCATCACAGAAACAGAACCAGGTGGGCCTAAGCCTAATACAGAACAGTATCAGATACAGATATACAGACAGATTCCCAGCCCATACCAACCAACACACCATGTGGGGATAAAATCGACCCATCCAGCCAACACACCAAGCTTAGCATCAGTTGCGGTACTAAGTCTACAGAACAGCTCAACGCCGTAGACAAAATAGCTAAAGGCCGTAAATATCATAGCAACACCGCCAGTTAACAGAACGACTATAAGCCATAAGTAGTAGAGAAAGGTTGAAAGCCTTGTACTGAACAGCTACAGGCCGTACACTTCTTCCGTCCATAATAACCCAACCCCACGCAATATGTCATGTCATAAATATTACATGCATGAAAAGTCATACTTAGTACAATCATATATGTAAATCATAAGCACATCAGTCATACGGAACATAAGGCATAATCGTCATTCTACCATACAGAGGTATTACATTAATTTTTCCCTACAGGGCAATTATGGTAATTTTACAAACTAGGTTCTTAACTACCCAACAGAAGGTCCATCGTTGCCTCGAGCGACTTAAGTAACCTCAACAGACATGACGGTGCAAATGGGCCTAAGGCCCATTACAATTTCCAAATGAACAATTTCAATGAAATATTTCAATTTCTTATTTTACTATCTTCAACTCTATGTATTCCTCTATCCGTAGAGTACATTGAATGTACTGAAATAGCAGAGTTTTTGTTATTCGTATTAACAATTACTCTAGGAGGAATGTTTTTATGCGGTGCTATTAGGCCAAATTTAGATACGACTATGTGACCTACATAGCCCAATCCAATAATTACCACAAATTACAAATTTAATTCGTGTAGGGCCTGTGAGCCCATTAGGCCCACACGACCCATCTAGGCCCAAGATGGCCCAGAACTACCGAAGTCGTGCGCGCGGCATGACAAGTCTATCTACATCCCACTTAACAGTGAAGTTTACCCATGCGGCCCACGGGCCTATTGCAGCCCAGGCCCATGAGATCGCTTATGGTGGCCTTCTTCGACGTACGCCCATGTTTCGTGGGCTCAGTTTACAACACGAGTGATCACACACTCGTGAGGCCCCAAATGCCAAAGTTTCAGCTTTTCAGCTTTTGTCGACTTCCAACAAAGAAGGGTGTGAATACACACCTATTTATGAGAACGCTTCGAAGTCCACGATCACCAACCTTGGTTAAGCAGGTATGAAATAATCCTTCCTAAAACCAGTGATCACCAACTCATCTTGTTCGCTCTATTTAAAGCCAGCTTCTCGCTAATTCTCATGTTAGCTTCCCGATGTGGGATTACTATCAACCATTAGGAAAATTCCCTATTCTTTTATGACCACTTCAACTACAGAGTTCCAATCCAACTCTACCTCCTACACAGCTCAAACAGTAAAATAAATACTCCATTGTACATCCCAAGACTTGAACCTTAGACCTCACAGTTACACAACACGCCACCTTGCCACTACACCACAAGGCTCTTTGTGTCACCATTTTAGCCTCAATTAATTATAAGGTCTATAGACTAAAGTCCAAGTTCCTTTAAAAGAAAAACCAAAATAAATTGCAAGAGCAAAGACTTGAACCCTGGCTCCCTTGCAACCCTAATGACGCCACAACCACTAGACCGCATGCTTCCTTGTGACATTTATTTAACACAATAATTTAAAATGCCTTTATCCAAGCACTCAGGGTTTTATTCACTTAAAACCAAATTTTTTGCTGAAGCCTAGGTTTGAACCCAGGACTTTTCCAACTCCTCTCAGGACCCTTAACCACTTGAGCAGACATTTAATTGTGTCATTTCCTTGTACAATTAAATACTTATATACAACCTCCTTACGGACCCATACTCAAGGCCCAATACTTCTAAGCCCAAATTCGGGGCGTTACAAGATTGATAATGAGATTTTAGCAAAAAGAGCTCAATGTGAATTAAAGTGATTCAGAATTCAAAGTTGATAAAGATGATTGTTTGAGATTCTGAGATAGAATTTGTGTTTCGAGAAATTCGGAGTTAATTCAGATGATTTTGAATGAAGCTCACAATAGTAAGTTATCTGTGCATCCAGGTAGTACGAAAATGTTTAATGATTTGAAACAGCATTATTAGTGGTCTGGAATAAAAATAGATATCTCTGACTTTGTTTCTAAATGTTTGATCTATCAACAAGTTAAATTTGAACATCAGGTGCCATCTGGTTTGTTACAATCGATTATGGTTCCAGAATGGAAATGGGATAGACTGACAATAGACTTTGTTTCAGGTTTACCCCTATCTTCGAGAAAGAAAGATGCAATCTGGGTTATAGTTCATCGATTAACAAAATCTACTTATTTTTTTCTGGTTTGATTTGACTATTCGCTTGATAAATTAGCTGAGTTATACATTTTTGATATCGTGAGATTGCATGGTGTACCATTGTCTATAGTGTCTGATAGAGATCCGAGATTTACTTTATGATTCTAGAAGAAGTTACAGGATGCTCTGTGTACAAAATTGGATTTCAGTGTTGCTTTTCACTGCAAACAGACGGTCAATCCGAGCAGATTATTCAGATACTCGAGGATATGTTGAGATGTTGCATTCTTGAGTTTGAAGGTACGTGGGAATAGTATCTTCCTTTGATTGAATTTACTTACAGTAATAGCTTTCAATCGAGTATTAAAATGGCACCATACGAGGCTTTATATGGTCGCAAATGCCGTACACCTTTATATTGGATTGAGCTCAGTGAAAATAAGATACACGGGGTCGATGAGATAAAAGAAACTGAACTGAAAGTGAAACTGATCAGAGACAGTTTGAAAACAGCTTCCAATTGCTAGAAATCTTATGCAAACTTGAAAAGAAAAAGCATTGAGTTTGAGGTTGGCGACAAAGTGTTTTTGAAAGTATCTCCGTGGAAGAAAGTACTTCAGGTCAGTCAAAAAGGTAAATCGAGTCCAAGGTTTATCAGGCCGTCTGAGATTATTGAGAGTATTAGGTCGGTAGCATACAGTGTAACACCCCTAGCCCGTATCCTTTGCTAGATTAGGGTTATAAGGCATTACCAATCATATTACAATTCACACAGATATGCATCACATACTATAGTTTGAAATTTTAATCACATTCATGGTGATAACTAAAATAATTATTGAAACTCAAGAATATATGTCATTCATAGCATGGTATAAATTTCACATAATCCAAATTGTATATCAAAACCATTTATACATATACAAAATATATAATACATCAATAATTTTATTATTGAATATTAGACCTATTTTATAAAAGTCCTGCACCTACACAAGTTATACACCCTTTGAAATAAATTTCTTTATCAATCATTTTATTTATATATACAACATCAACTATTTATGCCATATAAAAATCATATATTTGGCATAATAACACCAATTAAAAACAAGCTTTCAGTTAAAAGTAAACTCATTTCATTTTCTAGTTTATTCGGCTATCATAAATCATTTGTACTTATTAGCAAACTTATAAGTAACTAACAAATTTATACATATAGCCATATGAATATAGTTATATATAAATATCCATAATATAAACACCTTTATGTACAAGTAAAGCATATAAAACTCAATTAATATAATAACTCAATATCATATACCCATATCTTAATATGAATCATAGGTGAACACCAAAGTATACCATATATAGTTCTTGATTTATACTTAACAAAACACAGAGCCAACCTTAACCTAATTAACATCTATTATGAACATATAGCTAAAACACAAAGTACCTTCGAAAGCTTCATATACTTAAATACACTTCAATACAACTCAAATTTTGTTCAACCATGACATACGACATATTAATCAAATTTACTTAAACCATGATTCAACCCAAACTGAATTCAAACCTAAGAATAAAGCCATTTTCAATGCATAAAACACTTACCGCGAACATCATCTATTCATAGTACTAAGCACTCTAACTAAACGAATGAAACCACAACAAGCATAACTAAGTTATCGTAGCTACTGAAGGCTCGGAGACAGTCGAGGATTATACCATACTATCGAACTCATTTTGGTACCTTTGAAAGTGTAAATATTTTTAAGTATGGCATGTATAGGCTAGAATATCTATGTATTTAAGCTTTGATATGCATATATGTAATGCCATGAGAGTTGGCTAGCAAATGGTATGTTTGTGCTCAGTTTTGGTAAATGAATTGTGATGCCAAATTGTGTATGCTTGTAATGGTAATATCGCCTTGTATGTGGTGGTCATTTTGAAATATGCCAAATTGAGGAAATGGTAAGTTTAAGCATGAGTTAGAAGGTGTCATAAGTGAGTTATGAAATGAGCTTTTTGGCATGTTGTTGTAATAAGATTTTTAATGTGTTTTGGTATGGATTTGAATAGGTTATTGAATGATGATGATTAGTTATAATGAAACATGTTTTGAGCATGGAATTGGCTAAAAATTTTAGTATAAATGTTGTTTATTATTGGTTGTAGAAATCACCCAAAAAGGGGTGGCAAGTTGGCTTAACCCAATTCCAGTCTGATAGTAGATTAAAGCAGCAACGAAAAGGGCTAGCCTGCCACCACCCCGTAAGAAGATAGCTTGCTCGTTCTAAGGTGGAATCACCAACCAAGCTTGCATGGTGCCACACGGTCAAGGAACACGGGCGTGCCGTGTGGCCATGTATGCAAAGCAGTAACCTATTAAGATCACACGGTTAAGACACATGAGCGTGTCATATGGCCGTGGGCTTAAGTCAGTAGCCAGCTAAGTATCACACAGCCATGGCACAACCATGTCTATTGGTCGTGTGTAAAAGTCAGTATATATACTCTGTTTTGCCACGGCTGGATCACAAGAGCGTGTCTGGTGCCCGTGTAAGGCGCACGGCCTGGTCACACGAGTGTGTCACCTCAACAGAATTGGAAAATTTTTTCTAAGTTCTGAAAATTTTGAATGTGTTCGGTTTAGTTCCAACCTCTTCTAAAAGTATGTCTTAGGTCTTGGAGACCTCCATAAGAGATGAATTGTTGTTTTACTTATACATTAATATTATGTGATATCTGTGTTTTTGTATTAATCTGTGATGTTTTGTCTATCTGGTAATGCCCCTTACCTATTCCGGCGACGGTTACGGGATAGGGTTGTTACATTTTATTGGTATCAGAGCTATGGTTTAGCTGGTTCTAGGACTACCATAGCGTATGTGAGTCTAGCTATACATGCCATATATCTGAAACTACGATAGTGTGATAAATTCTGACATTGAAATGTGCTTTTATATAGCAAATAGATCCTGAACAAGCCGTAGCAGATGATTTAGAAAGCAATGCACCTGCTCCCGTGCAAGGAACGATGCAAGCTAATTCTCGACTGGCTACGAGTAGCCATGATAGTGAGGCTAAACAAGCCTTCTATCATATGATGAATGGATGTTCACCCAATACATTAGAACCTATCCGGCTGTACAACAACCTCTACCCCTAGTTAATGCTTCTCAAATTCCTGTTATGCCCTTAGTGAATCCGGTTCAGTTAAATAGACTACCAGTTGATAATATTAGAAAAATATGGAGAAGAAGATGCTAAATTTTGAAGAACACTGTAAGATAGTCAACTTATTAAAATCTTCATCTGATCAGAAATCAATCGAAGAGACGCTTACTGAATTCTTCACCAATCCCAAGCTCTGACATTTCAATGTCTGCTATTCTCTTTCACTCTTATTGTAGGTCATTTCCCCTTTTTCATGGTCTTTGGTTTTTCTTTTTTATTTGATTTTCTTCCTTATCACTTGTTGTATAGCATTTTTAGGGTTTATTCTAGATTTCCTTTCTAGCTATTCAGAATCTGTTACTTTCTTTCCTTTTTAAATTGAAAAGGCTAGCTGAAATACTATGAAATTTGTTTACTTAATTGTTATTGATTTTAGGGAATTCAGTTACATAGAGTTAGATTATGGTATTATAGAATGTGAATTTGAAAATTAGGGTAAATAAAACTGGAGATGAAATTGATATCGGATGGAATGCTCCCTTGCTGATCTTCATATCTGATAGATCTATGGTTCCATTTTCAAAAGAAGTTGACTAGGGTTTTAAGTTGGCAATACTTAACACACATGATGCTTATTTCTATCTCTAGTCTTCCAATTTGGTAAGATTGTATCTGTTAGTATGGAAATAAAAGGGCAATCACTCCTACGAAATTTGAGTTACTCAATTTTTTCATTTTCCATCTCCCTTCCTCCATTCTTGCATTTCTCTTTCACACCCCGAAAATCTTAAATAAATAGAGTACTAAGTATAATTTGGTGTGTTGTTTAGGAGATATTATAGGCGTAAATTGGTTAGAGGCCTAATTTAGAGTGGAATTGGATTTACTTCAAATTGTTTGTTTTTGAATCAAGTGATGAGGAGAAAAGGTTTCTAAAATTTATGCGAGTGGATTTTTGCTCATGTTTTATTGTGTTCGTGAATGTGAGAAATAAAACACCTAAAATGATGAAAGACTCCAGTTGAAGTGGGTTATTTTTCTCCCACATCTCTTCACTTTTGAATATACTTAAATTGGTTTGCTGCAAATTGTGAGTTATAATTAAGGGTCAAGTAAAACAATAGACTTAATGACTGTTTACCATTAATGCATTGTATATGTTAACATTAAACAAAATTTCATCTTGAGTGGTAATTGGATTTCATTTTTGGTTACAGCGAACATTGTGAAGTGCTTCATTCATGTGCTATACATTTCTAGTTTTACTTTTCTTGTAGAATATGTTCAATGTACTAAGGAAAAGGTCTTAGCCACTAGAAACACCTTGGAACCATCTAGGCAAGGTGTAGGTTTTGGCACCTGGCGGCATCTTTTTGAAAAGGCAAAGGTTGATAAAAGTGTTGTCATTCTGTTTTACCTAACCTTTTATATTACTCTTTTTACAAGTTATGGCTTCAATTAAAAATAATAACAGCTTTCATTCGAGCATTAAAATGGCACCATACGAAGCTTTATATGGTCACAAATTTCGTACACCTTTGTATTGGACTGAGCTCAGCGAAAATAGGATTCACGGAGTTGATTTGATAAAAAAACCGAACAAAAAGTCAAAGAAATCCGAGATAGTTTGAAAATAGCTTCCGATCGTCAGAAATCATATACAGATTTGAAAAGAAAAGACATTGAGGTCGAGATCAGCAATAAAGTGTTTTTGAAAGTATCTCCGTGGAAGAAAGTGCTTCGGTTTGGCAGAAAAGGTAAGTTGAGCTCGAGATTCATCAGGCCATATGAGATTATCAAGTGTATTGGGCCGATAACATATAGATTGTCCTTGCCACTAGAGTTACAAAAGATTTACAATGTGTTTCATGTATCGATGCTTCGACAATACAGACCCGATCCTTCACATATAATTTCCCCATCTGATATTGAAATCCAATCTAATATGACTTATGAAGAAAAGTCAATCTGTATTTTAGCTTGTAAGCTTAAAGAGTTACAAAATAAGAAAATTCTGTTAGTTAAAGTGATGTGCCATCGACATGGTATTGAAGAGGCTACGTGGGAGCCTGAAGATTCAATGAGACCGCAATATCCAAATCTATTTAACGGTAAGATTTTCGGGGACGAAAATCCCTAATGGGGAGAGTTGTAAAGTCCAGTTTAGACCCTAGTAGGAATAGTGGTTTTGGGACCACAAATTAGAGTCAAAAAATATTTTAATATTATTTTCTGTGTCCATGATGAATGAATTTGCATCTGTGAAATTACTGTGATTTAATTTGTCTATTTTCGCACTGAATATTGAAAAAGGGCTTAATCGCGTAAAGTGAAGACTTGGTGGTTATTTGTAAAAGAGCCAAATTGATATTGTCTTTATTTTATGAAGTACTTATGTTGCAATAATGCCATTGGGGTTAGTGGTGGACGGTTGTAACCTTGATATATATATGTTAGTTATTATATTATAAAGGATATTATTGTAAAATAATTATCAAATTATATTGTATAAAACATAAAATGAATAAAAGCCATGCATGTTGATTTTGGGATAGCCGAATGTTAAAAGAAAAGAGAAAGAATAAGGTTTTCAAAGTTTCGGCCATTGTTGAGCTTGATTAAGGTATGAATTTTTGTGTTTTTGATAATTTTTACATTTTTGTGGTCGTTGCTTCGTGTTCTTCAAAACCCATGCCTAAATTTTTTTTTCTGTTGAAGATTATGAAATGTGCCACTGATGATTATATGAGCTTTGTAATGTTTTTATATGGATTATGAAAGATATATGTGAGATTATCATGCTTTGTTCTTGAATTTTTGATGGAATAGAGCTATTTGGGCTAATTTGTGAAAATAAGGTTTTGAAGAACTAAATTCTGAATTAAATATGTTATTTGGGCTTGTATGGAAGCTATGTATATTCAGCCAAGCTATAGTCTTGGTGAATTTTGCATATTTGTGATTTTGTGAAAAATGGACTAAATTGTCAAAGTGTAAAAATGTAAGGGCTAAAATGCAAAGTGCTCTAAATATGTGTTCATGGATTATTTTGAATAAAATGAATGATTGAATGGTTGAATTTGAATTGTATTAGTTCAAGAACAAAGAAAATCGGACTTAAATCGAGGGAAGTCCAAAATAGTTGAATAGTCGTCTCGTTATCGTCCGAAGTTCGTACGAGGTAAGTCAAAATACAATTACGTGTTAAAATGATTGAATGTTGTATATACTAGTTATAATCTATATTGGACGGCTGTGAGAGCCTAATGAATGAATTTCGAGTAAATTCTGATAATATGCTAGTATCTGAAAAGCTATGTATGTTTCCAAACGAACGTTGACATCAATCTGAGATATCGTGTAAGACCGTGTCTAGGACACAGGCCTCGATTTGAGATTTACGTGTAAGACCATGTCTGGGACATTGGCATCGTATCTGATTTCGTGTAAGACCATGTCTGGGACATCGGCATCGTATCTAATTACGTGTAAGACCATGTTTGGGACATCGGCATCGTATCTGATTACGTGTAAGACCATGTCTGGGACATCGGCATCGTATCTGATTACGTGTAAGACCATGTCTAGGACATCGGCATCGTATCTGATTACGTGTAAGACCATGTTTGGGACATCGGCATCGTATCTGATTACGTGTAAGACCATGTCTAGGACATCGGCATCGTATCTGATTTCGTGTAAGACCATGTCTAGGACATCGGCATCGTATCTGATTTCGTGTAAGAACATGTCTGGGACATCGGCATCGTATCTGATTTTGTGTAAGACCATGTTTAGGATATCGGCATCATATCTGATTTCGTGTAAGACCATGTCTGGGACATCGGCATCGTATCTGATTCTGTGTAAGACCCTGTCTAGGACAGAGGTATTGATACTGAATTACATGTAAGACCACATCCGAGATGTTGTCATTGTACCCGTTTATAAGTATCTGTATCCTTTCTGAACTGTTTGATGATAGAGTACGAGGTATGGGAATGAATATATGAAATGTATAATCTATACTGGTACATCTGTATCGTACTAAATTTTTGAATATGAAAGACTCTGTTTAATGAAATAATGAATGCGAAGTATGTATGAAATTATTGAAGATGAAACATGACATGTATACAAGCAAATGAGCATGGTTAGGCTCATGAATTACTGTGTGAAATGGCTATGAGTTCTTGCTATTGACTTTTATTTTATATGCTTTAATAGTCAAACTAGTTGTATTAGGCTTACTAAGCTCTTTGTAGCTTACTCTGTGTGATTTATGTCTGTTTTACAGTTATCGTAGATACTGAAGGCTCGGGGATAGTCAACGATTGTCACCATACTATCGAACTCATTTTGGTACCTTTGAAAGTGTAAATATTTTAAAGTATGGCATGTATAGGCTAGAATATCTATGTATTTAAGCTTTGATATGCATATATGTAATGCCATGAGAGTTGGCTAGCAAATGGTATGTTTGTGCTCAGTTTTGGTAAATGAATTGTGATGCCAAATTGCGTATGCTTGTAATGGCTATATAGCCTTGTATGTGGTGGTCATTTTGAAATATGCCAAATTGAGGAAATTATAAGTTTAAGCATGAGTTAGAAGGTGTCATAAGTGAGTTATGAAATGGGAATTTTGGCATGTTGTTGTAATAATATTTTTAATGTATTTTGGTATGGATTTGAATAGGTTATTGAATAATGATGATTAGTTATAATGAAGCATGTTGTGAGCATGGAATTGGCTAAAAATTTTAGTATAAATGTTTTTTATTATTGCTTGTAGAAATGACTCAAAAAGGGGTGGCAAGTTGGCTTAAACCAAGCTGCGTAGTGCCACATGGTCAGGGAACACGGGCGTGCCTTGTGGCCGTGTATGCAAAGCAGTAGCCTCTTAAGATCACATGGTTAAGACACATGGGCGTGCCATATGGCCGTGGGATTAAGTCAGTAGCTAGCTAAGTATCACACGGCCGTGGCACACGGCCATGTCTGTTGGCCGTGTGTAAAAGTTAGTATATATACTCTGTTTTGGCACGGCTGGATCACATGGGCGTGTCTGGTGCCCGTGTAAGCACACGGTCTGGTCACACGGGCGTGTGACCATAACAGAATTGGAAAAAAAATTCTAAGTTCTGAAAATTTTGAATGTGTTCGGTTTAGTTCCAACCTCTTCTAAAAGTATGTCTTAGGTCTTGGAGACCTCCATAAGAGATGAATTGTTGTTTTGCTTATGCATTAATATTATGTGATATCTATGATTCTGTATTGATCTGTAATGTTCTGTCTGTCCGGCAATGCCCCTTACCTATTCTGGCGACAGTTACAGGATAGGGGTGTTACACATATATACATAGAGAAAGCTTTTTATAGCTTAGTAGGTCATAAGAAAATGTACATCCCAATGTTATTAACAACTTAATTAACAAAACCAAATTATATTACCTTAATACATTTAGATCCAATCATATTAAGTTTATATTATATATAAATACGTATACATTAATATATGTCACCTTGGCCAAATTCTTTTATAACCAAATTTACATATTATCATTTACCTACCAAGCCAAATAAACATTACAACCTGGTTCACATACTCACAGTTTCATAAGCTTATGCGTCACAATATAAATTCATATACACATATTAGTTATGTAACTGAATATACCACATCATGTATACACATATTTAAGGATTATTCATAACACGCAAGTTAAGGCCAAATACACATATCACTCACACATATTTTCTTCATTTGCATCTTACAAACTTTACAACAAATAAATATCAAGAAACTTACTTACCTTGTTTCAATTAAGTAATAAGCTATATTCATACCTGGTCATTTCAATTCATTTTACACATCCGTACACGATTTACCTTTGCCCGATGAACCATTCAGAATTGGGTAGGACACTCGGATAATCACACATTTATCGTACAATGCCAACGTCCCAGACGTGGTCTTACATGTAATCACATATCAATGCCACTGTCCCAGATAGGGTCTTGCTCGCACACATACATCGGAGTCACATATTGATGCCATGGTCTTACTCGTACACATATATTGGAATCCTATGTCATGACATATGTATCCTCACTATTCCTAAGGTTAATACGGGGCTCTCAGACATCGTAACTTGGTTGAAACTAATTCGGAAATGTAATAGCCAAGCTTATTCATATTCGGTCACAGCATGTATAAATTCATACCAGCATATATATTTAACATTTAACTACAATTTAGCACGTCTATTTTCTTATAAACTTAGCTCGGGCGATTCAAAACGAAACAGGGCAACTACTCGACAACTTTCGATTTTCTCCGATCCAAATCCGATTTCTATGGTTCTTCACCTAAACATATCCAAATTAAGCTCATTCAAACATATTTTCATTCAATTTAGTCCAAAAACATATAAATAGTTAAATTACCATTTTACGCCTGACATTTACACTTTTGACGATTTAGTCCCTATTGCACAAAACACAAAATATACAAAATTTCAATATATCCATGTTGGGCTGAATTTTACTTATACTCATACAAATCCATATATTTCATTTATTTCACATTTTAGTCCCTCAAATTATTTTTTTGCAATTTAGTCCTAAATCTCGAAATCATCAAAAACTCCAATACAAAACATGTTAATCTAAAACATATCTTACATATTTTATCATCAAACAACAAAAATCACAAGCTCTCAACAATGGCATAACTCAAAATATTCACCAAAATAAAGAATTCAAGCATGGGTTTTGTAGTACTCGAAGCAACGATCTCAAAAACGTAAAAGTTATCAAAAATCAAGCTACACACTTACCTTGGTTGAGCTTAGAATCAACCGAACCCTAGCTTTGTTTATTTCTTTTCTTTTGTTTGAGTTTTGGCGAGAACAAATGAAATAAAAATGAATTTCATAACTTTATTTTTAACCAATATATGTTTAATAACTAAATTACTTATATAACCTTTATAATAAAATTATACTTTCATATATCTAATGTCTTTACCGTCCACCTACATTAATAATGGCTCAATTACAACTTTAAGGCTTCAATTTAGAAAGCCACTAACAATTCAACCCGTCTTAGAAATAATCACTAAATTTTAATTTTACGCGATTAAGTCCTTTTATTTAATCGGACACTCAAACAATAAAATTAAATCACAAAAATTTCATACATACTAATTCACACACAATAAACACAGAAAATAAATTTTAAAATATTTTTTTGACTTGGATTCATGGTCCTGAAACCACCATTCTAATTAGGGTCTAAATCGGGCTGTTACAACTCTCCCCCTCTTACGAATTTTCGTCCCCGAAAATCTTACTGGTGAATAGGTTCGGATAATGTTCTCTCATTGCATCCTCTGGCTCCCACGTTTCTTCCTCAACTCCGTGTTTATGCCACAGTATTTTAACTAATGGAATTTTCTTATTTCGTAACTCTTTAATCTAGCGAGCTAGAATATGAATCGGTTTTTCCTCGTACGTCATATCGGGCTTAATCTCAACCTCAGCTGGACTAATCACATGTGAGGGATCAGATCAATATCTACAAAGCATCAAAACATGAAATACATTATGGATATTTTCTAGCTCAGGTGGCAATGGCAGTCTATAAACAACTGGCCCAATAAATCTCGGACTCAATTTGCCTTTATGACCGAACCTGAATGTTTTCTTCCACTGTGAAACCTTCAAGAAGACTTTACCCTCGATCTGAAACTCTATATCTTTATGTTTCAAGTCCGCATATGACTTTTGACTATCTGATGCTGCTTTCAGACTTTCACGGTTCGCTTTTACTTTCTATTTAGTTTCTCTGATCAAATCAACCCCGTGTATCTTATTTTCACTGAGCTCAGTCCAATACAATGGTGTACGACATTTACAGCCATACAAAGCCTCGTAAGGTGCCATTTTGATACTCGATTGAAAACTGTTATTATACGCAAATTCAATCAGAGGTAGGTATCGTTCCCATGTACCTTCAAAGTCGAGAATGCAACATCTCAACATATCCTCAAGTATCTGAATGATTCGCTCAGACTGACCATCTGTTTGCGGATGGAAAGCAGTGCTGAAATGTAATTTCATACCTAATGCATCTTGCAGCTTCTTCCAAAATTGCGATGTAAACCTCAGATCTCTATCTGAAACAATAGATATAGGTTCGTCGTGTAATCTCACAATCTGAGAAACATACAATTTAGCTAGCTTATCAAGCGAGTAGTCTGTACGTATCGGAACAAAATGAGTTGGTTTAGTCAATCTATCAGCAATAACCCAGATTGCATCTTTCTTGCTCGATGTCAATGGTAAACCAGATACAAAATCCATAGTAACTCTATCCCATTTCCACTCAGGTATCATAATCGGCTGAAGTAATCTAGAAGGTACATGATGTTCAGCTTTTACTTGTTGACAAATTAAGCATTTCGAAACAAAGTTAAAAATATCTTGTTTCATACCATGCCACCAATAGAGCTGTTTCAGATCATTATACATCTTCGTACTACCTAGGTAAACAGATAACCGACTGCTGTGAGCTTCATTCAAAATCATCTGAATCAATTTTGAATTCTTCGAAACGCATATTCGGTTTCTGGATCTCAAATAGTCATCAGCATCAACTCGAAACTCTGAATCAGGATTTGAATCACATTGAGCTCGTTTTGCTTTCAACTCATTATCAACCTTTTGGGCATCACAAATTTCCTGAAAAAATAACGGTCTTACTTTCAATTCAGCTATTATTGAACCATCATCAGACATAGCCATATGTGCATTCATTGCATGCAAAGAAAACAGTGATTTTCGGCTTAAAGCATGATCAACAACATTTTCCTTTCCTGGGTGATAGTCAATCACAAGCTCGTAGTCTTTCAGGAATTCTAACCATCAGCGTTGTTCAAATTCAGATCTTTCTAAGTCATGAAGTATTTCAGGCTTTTGTGATCAGAATAAACATGACATTTCTCACTGAACAGATAGTGACGCCAAATTTTCAACACAAACATGATAGCTACCAATTCTAGGTCATGTGTCGGATAATTCGTTTCATGAGGCTTTAACTGTCTCGAGGTATAAGCTATAACTCTGCCTTCCTGTATCAAAACACAGCCCAAGCCATTTAAAGATGCATCACTATAGATAACAAATTCTTTACCCACTTCTGGCTGAACCAGCGCTGAAGCTTGGGTCAAAAGGGCTTTCAACTGTTCAAAGCTTTTCTAGCACTTTTCTGACCACTCAAACTTAACATCTGTAACATCTCGAAATAGGGCCTAAATGGAATAGTGGTTACGAAACCACAAATCTGAGATAGAAACGTTTATTTTGATTAATTTTTATGATTTACCGAGTGATTAGATGCATGTGTTAGAGTATTGATAAGAAATTTTATAGATTACATGTTTAATTTGCCTATTAAGGCTTACTTGCAGAAGTTGCTGTAACAACCCGATTTAGGGCCTAAACAGAACTATTGTTTTAGAACCACGAAGTCAAAGTCGAGGAATTTATTCCAATTAAGTTTTAAGGTTTATTTATTGATTAAAATATTGTGTAAAAATATTGTACTGATAAAGTGCTTAATTAGACTTTTAGGACAAAATTACAAAAGTTGCAAAATATGTGTTCTAATTCATAAGTACTTGATTGAAATGGGGGTTTAAAGAGGAGGTCCTTAAATGGAAATTATATCATTATATTTCGCTTGGACAAAAATGGGCATGAATAGGACAAAATTTTAAAGAAATGCCTTAAGGGCATTTTAGTCATTTGGTAATTAAAAGAAATAAAAAGGGAAAATAAAGCCAAAATTGACTCATCTTTTTCACGGAGGCTGAAATTAGCATGGGGGAAGCCATGGCTAGGGTTTTCAAGCTTTCCAAGCTCAATAGTAAGTCTGTTCTAGCCCCGTTTTTCAAGTTCTTTACGATTTTGGAATCCCGGTAACTTGATTAAGCTTATTCTAGCAATAATTTAAGCTAGGGTTCATATTTGGAAAAATACCCATAAGTTAAATGTGTTTATTTTGATGTTTTATGGTAGAATATGAAGGCTGAAATTATGTTAAACAACTTTTGCTAAGCGGTTTTAAGCAAAAATGAGTAAAACGGCTTAATCGGTAAAAGTTATTATTGTTCATAATTATGTGTTAGAGTGAGAATTTGATGTTGCCATAGAAGGGAAAAATGATCAGCATGTCATAAAACATAAGAATAGGGGATGAACTTTAATTCCCGAGCCTAGGGGAAAAAGTGTAAATATGCAAAAGTTTAGGGGAAAAATGTAATTTTGCTAAAGTTTGAGTTAAGGACGGTTTTAAATAGTACATTAATTAAATAAGTAAAATATGATGTTTTAGATCCCGGAAAACGAGATTTGAATCTAGAATGGGAGAAAAATCAAAAATCGGGAAAGTTGGTAAAATGACCGTTTTAATATCGAGGTAAGTTCATATGTATAATAAACATTAATTTATGCATGTTTCAATGTAAAATTGATATATTTACTATGATTTCTGAGGTGTTGAAAGTAAGTATAATTATGATGATTTAAATGTTCAATATTAATTCGACATGGAAATGAGAAAGTATGTAAGTTTGTATGTAAATAATACATTATCTTTATTATGTTTTTGTATTTCAGCATATTTTATGTATTGTAGCTGATTTTTGAATCATAATTGACTATTGGAAGTATGGAATCAAGTATTAGAAAGAGAGAGAAATCCCGGTTGAACCTTCGGAAAGATTGGATGATACAGATGGTATGTAGCTAGGTCGCATGTACGGTGCTGAGTGCACATCATGTGTACAAGAGAGCTACGAGACATTATGATGTAGCTAGGTCACATGGGTGATACTATGTGCACACCATGTAGACAAGAGAGCTACGGGATATATGTAGCTAGGTCGCATACGTGGTTCCAGGTGAAGGACACCATGTAGACAAGAGAGCTACGTGATAAACTGGCTAGGTCACATGGGTGGTACTAAGTGTTCACCATGTGTACAAGAGAGCCAAAATTATGTGTACAATCGTGCTAGGTCACATGAGTGGTGCTAAGTGAAGGCCACTATGTGTAACACCCCGAACCCGAGACCGACACCGGAGTCGAACACGAGGTGTTAACAGACTTTAAACCCCTTATAAAAAATATTTCCTAGACACTGCCAATCTGCGTACTAGTCGCTTTAAAAATCATATCTTGAGTTTCAAAACTTGAAAATCAGTTTCATGATTTTTCCCTGAAACTAGACTCATATGCCCATCTACATATTTTTTTCTAGAATTTTTGGTCAGGCCAATTAGTACAGTTTATTAGTCAAAATATCCCATGTTACAGGGATCGACTACCCTGACCTTTGCCCATTACGACTTGGATATCTCCTTGTACAGGGCTCCAATACTGATGACGTTTGTTTATATAGAAACTAGACTCAGAGAGGAATCTATTCATATATGGTATGACTTCTAATTATCTCTGGTTAATTTATAATGAATTTCCAAAGTCGGAACAGGGAATCCAGAAACCGTTCTGGCCCTGTCTCACGAGAACCTGAATATCTCTTAACATACTGTCCGTATGATTGTTTCGTTACTTTCCTATGAAAGTAGATTCATCAAGGTTTGTTTACATAATTTATTCACTATTTAATTCCATTCTTACTATTTTTAGTGATTTTCCAAATCTACATCACTGCTGCTGTCAGCATCTGCCTTTAAGGTAGACTTTACCTATTTCATGGTTTCCATGATTCAACTAGCCCTTTTTGCATAAATAGCACAATTTATGAAAGTGATTAACCATCCCCGTGGCCAATCCTTGTCAAGCATATCCACACCAAATGATTATAACATTATACTCAAACACATATAAGCCATTTTCGCATGGCTATCCAAAATTTATACAAGTCCAAAGGGTCCACGACCCACAACAAACGGGTAGTCCTATACATGCCATTTCGAAGTTCAACCAAAATTGTACCAAAAGGGGGGCTTTGATAGTGTGGGCGACTTTGACTTCAAGATCCCGAGTCCGATAGCTGGAGAACCAAATCTATAAAACAGAGGAGCAATGAAACGGAGTAAGCAATTTATGCTTAGTAAGTTTTGAGCAAGGAATTCCAGCACAACAAAAGTATAGCATTCATATAGCTAAACGGATAATTTCATATGCACAAATTTACGATATCGTACTTGCTTCACATTATCAACCCTTATGTACATACACAAAAGATCAACTCAGCCAAAGGCCGGTAGCTCGTTTATCAACTGAGCGAATACTTATTTGTAAGGGCTCAACTAAATTCAAGCACATACGAAACATACCTCAATGTTGGGATGTTTCGAGAGTATTAACTGGAATTTTACAGCAAGTTCATTCATTCCCAAATCACGTACCTTCGGAATTTAACCGGATATAGCTTCTCATTCAAATGCCTTCGGGACATAGCCTGGTTATAGTAATTCGCACAAATGCCTTCGGGACTTAACCCGGATTTAGTAACTCGCACAAATGCCTTCGGGCTTAGCCCGGAATTAGTATCTCGCACAAATGCCTTCGGGCTTAGCCCGGAATTAGTATCTCGCACAAATGCCTTCGGATCTTAGTCCGGATATTGTCACTTAGCACAAGCCTTCGGGATTTAGCCCGGACATCATTCAAATAACCATGCACATTTAACAATAAATCATGGCCCATTCGTATTTCATTTTCGTTAGCAAAACTCAAACACAAGACATTTATCATTCTTGCAAATTCGGCTCAATAGCCACGCAAAGAGCATGATTTTAATTGGCTTAAAACATGATCTAATCACATCATAATTTAAGCTCTCTTACTCAAGAACTTACCTCGGGTGTTGTCGAACGATTCCGTTAGCTATTCGACCACTTTTTCCTTCCCTTTATCGGATTTAGTTCCCCTTTGCTCTTGAGCTTAATTAAACAAATAAATTGATTTAATCATTTGAGCATCGAAAAGAGGAACACAAGGCACTTAGCCCATATTTATACATTAGACATTAAAGTCACATATGTACGGAATCATGAATCAAACTCAACATTTTAGCTAAATTTTCCCCCTTGGCCGAATCTGCATGTCTATTTTGGGGCCGATTTCAACACTTAATACATTCTACAAGTATGGTCACTTGTATTGACTAAACACCCTTTTGTTTCAAGTTCAAAACTTGGCTAATACACACATATACACACTAGTAAAGCATCCTCTCCCTTTCCATCAATTTAACACATGCATTGCTCATTAACATGCAAAAGTTATATTCGGCCTTAGCACACAACTTGCTAGCCGATTCTTCTCCATTTAGCAACCAATGCACATATGTGCTCACTCAAAAATGCTAAAAAGGAAGTTCAAGAATCATCAAGCCACCATCACATGCATCATTAACAAGCTTCATATTTAGCATGCAATGGCATTAACACAAACTCCACCTAGGCCGAATCTTAACTCATCCTCATGCCTCATCACCACAACATCAAACATCAACCAAGAATGATGCATCCATGGCCGAGTGTCATTTCCATCACATAGCAAGATTTAGACCATGGGCTAGGTAGAACTCAAGCTAACAACTAAAACATGCATGCATCTCATGGAACATCATCAAACATACCTTAGCCTAGCTACATGCATGGCCGAACCTCTTCAACCTTTCTTCTTCCTTCCTCCTTAAAATTTTTGGCCAAGGATGAACCAAAGGATGAGCATTTTTTTTTCTTTGTTTTTTTCTTTCTAGTTTCGGCTAAATGAAGATGAGAAAGGATGAACAAAAATTTTCTCCTTTCTTTTCTTTAGCTCACGGCAATGGGGGGGAAAAACAACTACACACATTTTTTTTTTGTATTCATCATACTCCTTTTCATTATTTTATGCCCATGCCCCTTATTTTATTTTTTTCCTACATACCTCACTAGGCCAACATGTTCCCAACATGTTTCCACCCATAGCATGGCCAACCACTAGCTCAAATTTTGGGTAATTTGACATGCAAACCCATCATTTTCACAACATGCATTAATAGACCATTTTAAATTAGCCTATCATATTTTCACCATGTCACATATCAATCCCTATTTAATAATTTCTCATGCAATTGGCAAAATTGGAGAATGAAACTTCCACATACTCATGTACACACATAATAAGCATAGAATATGGAAATCAATTATTTTATGACTCGGTTTTGTGGTCCCGAAACCACTTCCCGACTAGGGTCAATTTTGGGCTGTCACAACTCTCCCCCAATTAAGAAATTTTCGTCCCCGAAAATCTTACCGGTAAATAGGTTTGGGTATCGTTCTTTCATCGAGCTCTCGGTTTCCCAAGTAGCTTCCTCGATCCCGTGTTTGAGCCATAACACCTTCACTAACGGAACCCTTTTGTTTCGCAACTCCTTCACTTCACGAGCTAGGATATGCATCGGCTCTTCTTCGTAACTCATATCGGCTTGAATTTCAACCTCTGATGGGCTAATTATGTGCGATGGATCAGATCGATAGCGTCGAAGCATCGAAACATGAAAGACGTCGTGAATCTTTTCAAGCTCAGGGGGCAAAATCAATCTATACGCAACCGGACCAACTCGTTCGGAGATTTCGTACGGCCCAATGAATCTTGGGCTCAACTTGCCCTTACGGCCAAACTTGAGTACCTTTTTCCAAGGCGAAACTTTAAGGAACACTTTATCTCCCACCTGATATTCAATGTCCTTTCGTTTCAAATCCGCATACGATTTTTGACGATCTGTGGCTGCTTTCAGACTTTCACGGATTACCTTTACTTTCTGTTCAGCATCCTTAATCAAATCAACTCCGAAAATTTTACTTTCACTGAGCTCGGTCCAAAACAACGGTGTACGGCATTTACGACCGTACAAAGCCTCGTAAGGTGCCATCTTAATACTTGATTGAAAACTATTATTGTAAGCGAATTTAATCAAAGGTAAATACCGTTCCCATGAACCACTGAACTCGAGGATGCAACATCTCAACATATCCTCAAGTATCTAAATTATCCGCTCAGATTGACCATCGGTTTGGGGATGAAAAGCAGTGCTAAAATGCAGCTTGGTACCCAAAGCTTCTTGCAATTTCCTCCAAAATCGCGAGGTGAATCTCGGATCTCTATCCGACACGATAGAAATAGGTACCCCGTGTAATCTCACAATCTGAGAAACGTACAATTCAACTAGTCTATCCAATGAAAAATCCATACACACGGGGATAAAGTGAGCCGACTTAGTCAGTCTATCAACAACAACCCAAATCGCATCCTTCTTACTTGTTGACAATGGCAGTCCGGACACAAAGTCCATTGTGACTCGATCCCATTTCCACTCGGGTATCATGATCGGCTGAAGTAATCTTGAAGGCACTTGATGTTCCGCTTTCACTTGTTGACATATTAAACATCTCGAAACAAAGTCGGAGATGTCTCGTTTCATACCATGCCACCAAAACCAACGTTTCAAATCGTTGTACATTTTCGTACTCCCCGGGTGACTTGACATTCGGCTACAATGGGCTTCGTTCAGAATCATCGAAATGAGTTCCGAACTCCTTGGAATACACAAACGACTTCTGAACCTCAAACAATCATCATCATCAATTTGAAACTCCGATTCCTTGTTCGGAGCACACTCAGCCCGTTTTGCAACCAATTCATCATCAACTTTCTGGGCTTCACGAATTTGATGAATCAATAATGGTTTGGCTTTTAATTCAGCTATTAACACATTGTCGGGTAGAACAGACAAGTGCACATTCATCGCTCGTAAAGCAAACAATGATTTTCGGCTTAAGGCGTCCGCAACTATATTAGCCTTTCCCGGGTGGTAATCAATGACAAGCTCGTAATCTTTCAACAACTCAAGCAAACGTCTTTGTCGCAGATTTAAGTCTCTTTGAGTCGTCAAATTTTTGAGACTTTTGTGATCCGAAAATACATGGCACTTCTCACCAAATAAGTAATGTCGCCATATTTTTAAAGCAAATACGATGGCAGCTAGTTCAAGATCATGGGTCGGATAATTTTTCTCATGTGGCTTTAATTGTCTCGACGCATAGGCCACCACTCGACCTTCTTGCATCAATACGCAACCCAACCCAAGTAGGGATGCGTCACTATAAATGACAAACTCTTTGCCTGATTCGGGTTGCACTAAAATTGGAGCTTCAGTCAAATAAGTTTTTAGTTGATCAAAACTTTTCTGACATTTCTCCGTCCATTCGAACTTAACATCCTTTTGAAGTAGCTTCGTCATTGGTGTGGCTATCATCGAGAAACCTTTGAGAAATCGTCGGTAATAACCGGCGAGTCCCAAGAAGCTCCGAACTTCGGTAATATTTCTTGGAGGCTTCCAGTTAAGTATGGCTGAAATTTTACTCGGGTCAGCACGAATACCCGATACGGATACCACATGACCCAAGAAGCTAACCTCTCTTAACCAGAACTCACACTTACTGAACTTAGCATATAACTGCTTATCCCGCAAAATTTGCAAGACTAGCCTCAGATGCTCAGCATGTTCGGTCTCATCTCTTGAATAGACCAAGATGTCATCAATGAACACAACTACGAACCGATCCAAATATGGTCTGAAGATCCGATTCATCAAATCCATAAATACCGCAGGGGCATTTGTGAGCCCAAACGGCATCACTAAGAACTCGTAGTGACCATATCCCGTTCTGAAAGCAGTTTTGGGTATGTCCGAATCTCGAATTCGCAACTGATAATAGCCCGATCTCAAATCTATTTTTGAGAACATTGAGGCTCCCTTCAGTTGGTCGAACAAATCATCGATACGCGGTAACGGATATTTGTTCTTTATCGTCACTTTATTCAGTTGACGATAGTCAACCTCATGGTTCCGTCCTTCTTTTCACGAACAATACTAGTGCACCCCAAGGTGAGAAACTTGGTCGAGCAAAACCTCTATCCGTCAATTCTTGCAACTGAGCTTTCAACTCTTTTAACTCGGTTGGTGCCATACGATACGGAGCTATCGAAATTGGCGTAGTCCAGGTACAAGCTCATACCAACTCTACCTCCCGAACAGGTGGTAAACCCGGTAATCCTTCAGGAAAAACATCCGGTATTCACAAACCACCGGCACAGATTCGGGTTTCTTGTCTAATTCTTTGTCATCCAGTACATACGCAAGGTATGCTTCGCACCCTTTTCTTACATATTTCTGGGCCAACATTGCTGATATTACAGCTGGCATCCCCTCCAAGTCCGTAGACTCAACTCGGATTACTTCGTTATTTGCGCACCTCAAATCAATAGTCTTGCTTTTGCAATTCAAAACCGCATCATGCGCGGTCAACCAATCCAAACCAAGAATAACATCAAATTCATCAAACGGCAAAAGCATCAAGTCCGCCGGAAAACAGGAACCTCGAATTTCTAGGGACATTTCTTACACACTTTGTCGACAAGCACGTAACGACCCAAGGGATTTGACACCCGAATTACGAACTCAGTAGACTCAATAGGTAAAGTCTTACTGGATGCTAAGGTTTCACATATGTAAGAATGAGTAGAACCGAGGTCAATCAAAGCAATTACATTAGTATCAAAGAGAGTAAAAGTACGGTAATAACATCAGGCGAAGAAGCATCCTCGCGGGCACGTATAGCATAAGCTCTAGCAGGCGCACGAGCCTCGGATCTGGTCGTAGCATCTCTAGATCCTCTCTGACCACCACTAGCATTGCCCGTATTTCCAGATGGTCTACCTCGAGCAGTGGTAGCACCCGGTTTCCCACTCTGATTTTCATTCTGTTCAAACAACCTCGGGCAATCTTTAATGAAGTGGTCAACTGATCCGCACTTGTAACAGGAGCGGTCAGGGAATCTACAACTCCCCGAATGCCATTTACCGCAATATCGACATTTCGTTCTATCTCGACGTTCATTCCCAACACTAGCGACCGAAGTGCCTCGTGTACCCACAGGGGGTCGATCACGATCTCGTCTAAAAAGGCCCGAAGTGCCTCTAAACTGGCCCGCATCATCTCGAAATTTCTTCGATGCCTGTTGAAGAGACTTTCCCGAAGATCTTTTACGAAACTCTCCAC